>NC_072731.1:148141000-148337433 GCF_026930045.1 Uloborus diversus
TCGAAAAATCAAAGTGTCATAAATAAAAAAATTTTTAAGATAAAAATCTAAAAATTTGGACTTTTGATTACCTCAAAGGGTACAATCGATGAGCCAAATTTCAAAGAAATACAAAAGGGTGAGGGAAAAAATTTCCTTTTCAAAGTGATTCCAATTTTGGATCACTTGACATGGAATGACCCATTAGTAGAAAGTGAAGTTACTCAAGCTCATCCCTCCCGCTTCCTACCTGCAAAATTTTAAAAATATGACGAACTAAATTTCAAGGTGGTTAATTGAAGATCAAAAAGCAGCCCAAGAGTAGAAAAATCGGGAGAAGGGCATCTCTTTCACAGTATTGGATTTATGAAAGGTGAAGATGTTGACACGATAGCGGTTTATGCAGACTAATGCACATATTATTTCAAAACACTAATTATCAAATTTTTGAACACATAAATATATTTTCGTAGATGTTGTTCAACAAAGTTCGAATCTAGCCAAACCTGAAGCGTACTTTTTTCAGGACACTTAACGTGCCCCCCCCCCCCCCGCGCCTGGGAGCAGTATTTCTTCCCTCCATTATAGTCTACTGTATTTTTTCTAAACGTCCTGGGCTCAATAAAGCGCCTGACATGGTTATTCAGAATAAACTTCTACTGATTTCTGGAAAATTCCTTTTCTTTTATTTGACTGAAATTTGTGCTCGTTAACCTTTTTTTTTAGCTGATTTCTTTGTTAATTACAAGCTACGTTAATTCCTATCATTCTTGTTTTAGAAGATGTCTAAAAGAGTAAATGTGGTTCTTAGGCGGGAAAAATAATGGAAAGAGCCTTAGCTGTTTTTAGGATTGACGATATGAGGCTATGCTATAAACTTGGCTAACGATGACGGTGTAATAATGCTTCCTCTTCCTTCTTCCAGCACACACTAAGCATCGTTTACAGTCCTTGGACGTCGCCTTTTTCAAACCTCTGTCCACATATTTCAATCGACCTGTGATGCGTGGATGCGAGAACACCCAATGAAGCCCATTACACAATATAAAATAAGAGAACTGTTAGGTGACTCTTATGGACAAATTGCAAGCGTGGCTAATATTCTGTGAATGGATTCTCTAGAACAGGAGTTTGACCCGTTAGTACAACTGTGTTTAATGACAGCGACTTTGCAGCAACGAGTCAGAAGTTTGTAGTCCAGATGAGACTAACAAAGTAAACATGCTACATGTTCAGTGTCAGCTGTTCAAGATGCACAAGAATTATGTACTGATAAAGTTCCGAGGAATCAGTGGTTAGTTCTCATCAAGTTATGATCGTCGGTTCTATTGATGATTTTGTTAAGCTGGCACACATATTATCTTTGCGTAAAAAATGGAAGGCAGAAAAAGGAAACCTACTTCGGAAAAGGTGCTAACGTCATCGCCACAGAAAAAGGACACGGAGCAGAAAAAGCCCCAAAAGAAGGAGCAAAAAACCGCCCAAAACAACTGTTATTGCAATATTTGCCATAGAGATGAAGTGTAAAGCATGATTTAGTGTATGAAATGCAATAACAGGGTTCATCAACACTGCGCCAAGTTAGCCCAAAACAAAGGAATTCTATTGCAAATTCTGCAAAAAGGCTGTGCAGTTCAAAGGCAAGTTATTATATCATTTACTGTTACTACCAAATTTAGGAAGCGCATGGTTCAATATAAGCGCATATATTCCTAAATTGGACTTTTGCAACTTTGTCAAAAATAATTTTTAAAAAAATAATTGCCATATTTACAGAAAATGTAAGTACCTATGGCGGTTCCTAATTAAATTTGGCTTCAGGTGCCCTATTTGTTATTTTTGTTTTGACACGAGCCTCTTGTTCTTAGGGGATCCAATATAGGCGGTCTTTCCCTAACAGTAATGATAATTTTGAATGAAGGCTTCTCTGAAGCAAGCATCAAATTTTTTTCAGTGTCATCGCTCTAAAGTGGAAGTAAACCTAACCTGAAAGCGAGGTAATGCAGTGATTTGGAGCTGCGTAGCCTTCACAATGTTACCATTTTAGGTTTGCCACAACTATCTCGTAGTATTTTTATCGTTATCATCTATGCCAGTAATAGATGATCAGGGCTAAATAAGGAGAAACAGGATTGCAACACAAGCAACGTGTATGCTGTGAAATGTAAATTAATTAGAGAAAACGTAATATTTAAATAGTTATAATTTAATTAACACACAAATGAATTCCAGAGAGGAACAAAAATAAATTTTTAGTGTCAATCGCTTAAAGTTTAAGGCGTGTTTGCAGATATTTTTTTTTTAGTATGGAGCATTTTTATGAAAAAAATAAAAGTTTCGTGATAGTAACTTCTTACTATTTCCGAAATACATTTACACTAAAAATAATGAAATTAAAAAATTTTGAAAAAAAAAATGACTTCAAAATGCTCTAGAAAGTGAAAAATAATTTTATTCTTTGAACACCATCGATAATACTTTTGAACGTAATTTTTGAAGTTGGCGCAAAAAACTATAGATAAAATCATTTTCATCCATAACTCAACTACAACTATAAATTTAACCAGGCCCAGTTTCTTCATTACCATGTACATTATGCATTGATGACAGCATATCTGAGTAACAATACAAATGTTTCGTTCCTAACTTTTGGATGATTTTCTGAAAAAAATATGAACGAGGCATGGGTTACACTGGATTTTACTTTGTTTTTACGCCACCTTCAAAAATTATAATTAAAAGTATTATCGATTGTGTTCAAAGAATAAAATTTTTTTTCACTTTTTAATGCAATTTTGAAGTCGGTTTCTTTTATTTATTTATTTTTTTTTTCATAATTAAAAATTTTTTTAGGAACTTCTTTAAAATTGAAAATGAAATGTACTGGATCAAAACAAATAATATTTGTGAACATAGTAATGAAAGTCAGAAACACAAAAATGACCAACAGTTAAGTAATTAATCTCAAAGAAACGACACAGTTTCAATTTTATTCTTAGTACGTTCAAATTTAATTTATTTTCTATTATTCACATTTTAAAAATATTAATGCATTTTCTCATTTTAATGTGAAAAAAAAAGCTCTAAAATAAATGTAACTCAAAGCGATGTACTTTAAAAAAGGTATAAAAGTACATTAAGAATTTAAAATTGTGAATTTTGTAAAAAATCTGAGTCTCCTGAACATTAAGAAGCGTACATTAATACAAAAACCTTGCAAAGTTTCAATTCTCTTTTTCATAAACAAAAATTTTCGTTATTTCATTGTAATCATATTAAAAATTTAATAACATTGCTCATTAGAAAAGTCATTAGAACTGGGATTTTTCCCTTTCCCTCTTTCCTAATGTTCACTGTAACAGAACCAATCAGACCAAAATTTTTATAATAACTGAAATTCGTCTGCGTGGTAAACTTATAAAATTTTTAGCGAAGGAACTGTTATGAGTTTTTAAAAATTAAAGTAAAAAACTCATTATCTTGTCATTAGATATAGACATCATAACCTTGTTCTCAGAACACAGCGATAATGACCACTTTGGTAATGACTTTTTTAATGTAAAGCGTATTTTGGGCGAAATTTTATCTCTTTTAACCCCCCCCCCCCCCCTCCCTCTTACCCTCCCTTCTCTCCCACCGTTTGCTAAGTAAATGCCTTATTTTTGCTTATTCAACAAATTTGAGTTCCTTAAATCTATATTTCAGTAATAATGAACTTAGTAATGACACGAAATGAATACTGCGGCTGAAATTTTTGAATAACTTTGTTGAACAGTCTGCTCTGTAGACTGCAAAAAATCCGGAAACGTTTCTTAATAACATGGGGCAACTGCGGTTCATGGAATCTTCAAAAACACTTCTGAGTATTTCGAAATCCTCTTTCTGTAATTTCCAGAAATGTTTTAGAGTATTTCAAAATCGTCTTGCTGTAGTTTTCAAAAACCTTAGAACATATTAAGAAGCTAAATCACTTCTTATTATTTAATAATGTTCGAGAAATAAAATCGAGTTGCAAGTTTGAATGCTAACGCCAGAAATATGCCAATTTTCAATGCATTTTAATTAAATTTGTAAACAAGGGTTACAAAGAAAATCAAACGAAAGAAAACTTACATCGTTTTACCCTCACATTTTCAGGTAAAATGATCACAATAGCACGTTTAAGCGAAGTGATGATTAAACGCATTTTTTGTTGAAAAGAGGAAAATTAAAAGCTGTAGCTATTCTCAGATATTGTAATGTTTGCAATTGAAGTTGTTTTAGAAGCATAGCAAAGTTGAAAATAGCTCAATTTATGGTTATTTTATCTCACCTTAAACCCTAGGCGAGTCAAGTGGTAAAAATGTTGCCTTTACTTAGTAATTTGTTAAACCTCTTGCAAAATGTACTCGTAAATTGTTAAAACAGACGGTCTTAATAAACTCGCTCGAAGTATCGTTACTTCAACTAAATAGTTTCTGATCGATTTTCAGTTATTGATGTTTATTTTTATATTAATTAAACGCAGCGCGAAATATTCACTTACCAGAAACAACATCTGAAACTCTTAAAAGTTATGTCGAACTAATGCCAATAGATGACATAGCTCGTAATAGTAAATTATTTTCATCATAATAAAATAAATTACACTTAAATAGAAAGTAACCCATGCTTAACAACAACATTCCTAATGTTTTGATCTAAAGAGATTAATCAAATTGGCAAGCGCATTTAATTTATGACCGGTTCCCACGAAAGTATCTGACTGATGCATACTATTTGTTGCGAGATTTTTCTCACGAAAGGAACTAAACTTTGGTACTTGCGTGTTTTTCTGGACTTAAGATAAACATGCAACGCTGAAACAATGGTTCTTGAAAGCCACTAAACTTTGTTTAAAGTGTAATCTCGTGAAAAATATGTTAGAGTAGCTAAACGCTGGTATAAAAAATAAAAGAATTTCTGATTGAAGCAGCTAGCTTTACAAGAGTAGTTCCCAAAATGGAAAACGATTGGTGAGAAAAGGACTGCTGTAATAGCATGAGATGAGCTAATTGCACAGCCTGTACTGTATTTCAAGAAGTTTATAAATTCCTGCAAAAGTAAAGCTAAATCGGAAAACTCAATTAACAACTTAATTTTGAGGATTCTTTTTTGTTGTTTACAACTGTGACTGAAAGTTAACTTAACAGTGCTGTTCGTTGCTTGCACAATTCCCCTTACACATCTTAAAATTTCACTTTCATCTTTCAAAGTTCGCAAAATTAAGAAAATAAGAATTAAATAAGCAAACTTTCTACGAGCGCTCACGAATTACATGCGCCTCCAACTCTTTATTATTATTAATATTTTTTTCTTTTATTTATTTATTAATATTTTAGCTTGTGTATACTACATTGTTTTCAATTTCCAAAAGAAAAACAGACCAATTGCTACCTACAATTAATTGCTGTTTTTAACTGTTTGTATTTGATATAATCAAAGAAATTGCCGTCTTGGCCACACTAGAGCCGTTTCCATGAACACTTTTGACCCCGGAAAAAAAAACCTGCTTTTCACCGCATTCCGGTTATTTGCGGAGTAAATGTGGAATTTTTCTCCTCCTGCTTGCTTCTGGAGTGAAAGCGGAGTTTTTACCCAGAATGCATTACGCGAAACAAGTTCGTCTACTCGCTGGGTATAGCCACTGAAGATGCTGGGTAAAAACCGCTTTCTCGGGTAAAATGGGAAACCTCATTTTACATTAAAACGAGGATTTTTTCAATCGGTTTTTTGCGGAGCCGGAGCGGAGATTTACGGGGTCGAAAAGTGTGTTGTGAATGCGGCTACTGTGAAGTCAGCAGTCTCGAAACACACTTTTTGTGACGGGATCCATGATATTAAATTTAAAGAAACAAAAATCCTTTCCAGCTCAATGCATATTTTTTCGAACTTTTGCGGGTTTTTTTCGTCTAATTTGACCGGGGTATCTGTTTCTACCTTGGAACTAAAGAAAATAACTATGATTTAAGTATCTAGTACTAGTTCACCTCATACTACGTGCTTCTTATGTGGAGAAAACAGAGGAACGTTACTGATTATTTTAGCTTCAAAAAATACATTTAATGTAAGTTCATCAACCAGTAAATATTCAAGGTCTGCCCTTCGTTCTCTTCAGCGAGTGCTATGTCACAAACACGATTAGAAAATTACATCAGGGGGAAATTTTATAATAGTCTCTCGCATAAAATCTATTAGCATTTGATTTTTTTTAACAAAATGCGTCTAGAGAGATAAACATAGCTAAGTGCTCTGTCTAGAGAAGATTTCTCGGTACCTGACAAATAACAAATAATTTCTTTTTAACATTCAATATCGAAAAACAAAATCCGCACTTGAAATATTTTAAGTTGTGCTAGTCAAGGACGGCGGGCGCCTCGAACTAAAATTTTTGAACACTTGTATGTTATTCCTCAGACAAAACTTTTTGTTGTGATACGAGGAGGAGGGGGGGAATCACATAAGGAATGTGTGTGCGAAATTTCACAGTTTTTTCCGCCTGCGCTGTTGTAGACCGGTCAAACTTGAACAAGAACATCACGAAATATCTGTAAAATAGTGATTTTCAAACTCTAATTACTCTGGCACTGAGTGCCCCAAGGGTTGAATTTTTGTATAGGTCCCCCAAAGACCCTCCGAGAATATGTGTACAAATATTAACGCCATATACCCAAGTGGGGCTGAGATAGAAGGTGAAAACAGGGTTGGGGGGGGGGGGCGGTGTTGGAGTCGAAGATTTAAAATTCCAAGAATTTTAGTCGATCATTTTCTCTCAAGGTCTGTAACTCTACAACTCTACCAGTGCGGAGTCGGACTGATTTTAAGGTAAAAGAGTCGGAGTTGAAGGCTCTTAAATTCCCGGATTCGGAGCCGGAATCTGTCATTTTTCCTCCAACTCCGCAGCACTAGATGAAAATCACATTTTTGGGGGGAGTTTGAGGAGGAGTGGGTGTGGCACAAAGGACACATTCTTGATGCATAAGGAATGTGGCTGTAAAGTTGCAGTTTGATCTGTTTTTTTCGTTTGGGCCGTAGCCCAATCAAAGAACAAAAACGAGAACAACACGAAAAGCATGAAAAATAGTAATTTTCTCACTTTTGTTACTCCAGCCCCTGATAGTACTCAGGATAAAAGTTTTTCCATTTTTTTTCTCGGCGGGGGTCAGTCATTTTGGGGGGGGGGGGCAACGTCCCCGCATTAGATTTATGTAGTGCATAAATCACTTTTTCTTGCAAAAATTGCGAAAGCGGCGCCAAATTTTGTTAACTTTTCTAACCGTGCCAAGAACCATTTTCAAACTTCCTTTTATTTAAGTACGTCGTTATATGGTTTAAAATTTAGAACAGTCGTGCTTTCACGTTTAGCATATTTATCTTTGATGGTAACGAGCGATTTGCGTGTTTGGCTTCATGAAATATCAAACAGTAATCCCGTTCTATTGCAGCATAGTTGTACAGCTGACTTTGAATGAATCTAAAATTGAAGCTTTTTCAATACATTACAATGAAATAATTTACCTTATTTCATGATGAAAATTTCGGTAATATTTTTTTATTTTATTAACTAACTTATTTAACTTAACTTATTACTCACTACTGTTCTTGGCTACAGTGACTATTTATTTCTTCTCTCCTCAAAACTATCCCTGCCAGGTTTCTGAAATGTTATACCGGAACAACAGAATGTCTCCCCCCCCCCCCCCTACGCCCACTTCGCAGTAATTCAAGAATATACACTTGGTTGGTTTTTAGAGGGGTTTAGTGGTGGTTTTTAAAGCTAATAAATAAATGGTTACTAATTAGGAACCTAAACCAGGAACAATAATAAATTATACAAGCATGTATATTTAAACATTTTATTTGGAACATGTTGATATCTGTAAGTTACAAAGAAAGAGGAAACAGTTGTAATGAATAAAAATTTGACCATGATATTCACATGTACTCTTTATTGGCTACGACTTTTTTAGAAAGTCTTATACGGTTTTAATCTTGTTGTAATGTTGTAAAAAACTTCACTAGCTAATACGATGTAATTGCGATGTACGCATTAAAGTTACAAATGCAAAAATAATTATGCTAAATATATCTTCACAATTAACTATTTTTAGACTTTTTGGTCCGCTATAATCAAATTTATCATTTTCCGGGACATGAAGTAAAACGGCCGGGACGCCGGGATTTTGTCTGAAAACCGGGACTGTCCCGGTCAAACCGGGACGCTTGGCAAGTCTACTCAAAACGGCATATTTATTAATTTTAAGCATCTACAAGGAAAAAAAAGCCTTTTTTTTAGTTTATTAATATTTTTAACAATTATGACACAGAAAAGGGGGATGGAAATTTCCAGAGCTTTGCATCTCTACCGCAAGAATATTTTAATCTGTTTGCTATGATTTTTTTTTTATTATCAGCGCTTAGAATAAGCCTTCCATTCATCGATACATCATCCGTAATAACGTCATAACTGGTCAAAACCAAAACTCTAAAAATGTTTTAGACGCTTTCCAATAAATATCTTCAAGTATATTCTGAAAAAGATAAATTAGATGATTAGAGGACAAACTTTGCCGATCAACGAATTTTCTTTGCCAATTTTGATGAGTAGCGTTTGGTATAAGCAGCAGATGCTGGCACCATTAAAGCCTTATGCAACACATGATAACTTAAAAAACGACATCGGGGAAAAAGGCAAAACGCCGTTTTACAAGCCTCATCATCTTCCCTTGTCATTAATGTCTTGTCGTTTTCGTTATCCCTGTCCTCATTTCCCCCTATAGATGAGTCATCAGATTTAGCCCATTTCCAGCGAAGTGAAAGTCATGAGGGTATGGTGTTACTTAGGGATGCGTGTTTGTTTGATCTGATGGTTTTGGAGGTATACTTCCTGCATGCCCGAATTATTAATATTTTTTCTTGCTTAAACGAATTTTGAAACATTCACCAATAAAAAGAAATAAAAATAAGAGTAATTAATAACAATGGAAATGAGAAAAATAAAATTTAACTTCTAATGTATTGGGCTATAACCAGGGACGTCCCGATGGGAAGTCACGGGAGGTCACTATGATCCCCCAAAAATTTTCTCATTCGGCAAATTTTGTCTGACAATTCGGTAGAATTATCATTCGAGAAAATTTGGAGTTCTGTTCGGCAAAATCATTATCATTCGACAAAATTTGGAGGTTCACTCGGAAATATTGAGAATTTCTGCCCTCTCAAAAATTTGAGTTCAATGCGCCCCTGGGTATAACCTAAAGCTTCTATCAGAAAGTTTTTCTCGGTTTCGCAAAGTAATTTTGAGTTTCATCTTTTACTAAATCCTAAATTGTTTGTATATGGCTTAAAGATTGGATTTTGAATAATTAGTTTTTTTTATTATTCATTTGTTCGGAAATCTTCTTTATCTTTACTAACAATAAAGCTGAAAGTCTCTGTCTGGATCTCTCTCTGTCCGGATCTCTGTTTGTCTGTCAGGATCTCTGACGAGCATAGCGCCTAGACCGTTCTGCCGATTTTCTTGAAATTTGGCACAGAATTAGTTTATAGCATGGGGGTGTGCACCTCGAAGCGATCTTTCAAAAATTCGATTTTCTTATATTTCTATTCCAATTTTAAGAAAATTTTACCGAGCAAATTATCACAACGTGAACGAGTAAATTACCAAATTATCATAACGTGAAACCGTAACATGGGCAAGCAAATAAACATAGCAAATTGGGTAGAAATTCGTCATCCATTATTAATAAATATACAGGCGAACCAAATGACCTTTTAATTTTCATCTACGGGAAAAACCATACGGGTACCACTAGTTATGAATAAAATAACGTCGAAACGTGCAGAAATAAGGTTCAGAATGCCACAAGATTTGTTCGAAAATAAAGATTTTACAATGTGACAGCAAAGGTGATTTTTACACGATTCCTAGGCCTCAGTAATTTATTACTTTTTTCCACTTCACCCCACATCTTAGCGATGCGCCTTAGGTTCAGTAAATTAGTTCTGAGAGTAAGAATGACCATCCAAATTCTTAAAAAGACATTTCCATTGAAATCTCCAAATTTCTTGTCGGGCCGGGAACTTGTCAATGTGACGATATATGTTCACTTTTCTTCCGCGAAGGCACAATAAATTATACTGCGCTGTTTATTCAATGAGTGTCTGCAGAAACATAGTTTGCCATCTCTAGAAAAGCCCAAAGCTTCTGTATGCTGATCTGATTCAGCCACTTTGTATTTTTAAAATTGGAAAGAGATTGGTTTTCGTAAAAAAAAAAAAAAAAATCCATACATAAATAAAAAAATAATAATGAATAAATAAAAAAAAAGAAAGAAAAGAAAGAAAGAAAAAGCTTAATCGATTGATACAAATTACAATCCACCTAATACTTTTAAATTACACCTAGTGAATATTGTTGGGTCCTTGCTAAATAGTAGTACTTCAAAAAGATGAAAAATGTGCTGAAAAGTTCATACTTTTCAAGAAACTATGGTTGCCAGAGAGCAAAAAGTTTAAAACTGCAAAATTGATATGCACTAACAAGCAAAAAGTGAGATTATTTGTGGCACCCCTAAAACTGACTTCTTTTAATTGGGCGACTAACTTTTAACGCCTTTACTAATAGAAATCCTCCTGGATATGGCCTCGAAAATCGGGACAGATGATCACCGTAGGTTCACTCCTTCCAATTCAAAGCTGCATTTAATTTTCATGAAATAACGTGGAAAAAATATAAAACACACCCTATAAGTGAATTCTTCCTTCCTTTAAACACGTGAACTCATCAATTTTATCACTTTTTCAACGATCGTATGTCTTGGACTAAGAAAATTGGAGAGGAAAAAACCCTTTGCAAAGGTGAAGGAGAGCAAGCTGCCCCTCTCCCCCGAAGTCACCTATGGAAGGAATGCACCTTTTTATGGAATAAATATTATAGCTGACAGGTTTTTATGCGACCAAAAAAGGGTTCGTTCGTATTATTTATCATTCAAAAAGCACACATTTTCTATTAAAAGGATGTTTGAAACCAATTTGCATTAAATTTGCACTATTTCTACTGTAATAAATTAAATATTACAAAGAACGGCTCCTCCCTCCCAACTTGAGCGCCGTCGCCGGGTCAACAATTTTCAAATGTTTTTACCGACAAGCTTTCATTCTAATCTTCTATGTACTATATAAATAGAAGTTAATAATAAAGGATATGCATTATACAGTGTAAGATCATTCATTCCATACATGCACCCAAATATCATACTGGAAGAAGGATCAAGAGAAGACCTCAATCCCTGTTCCCATCCTTTTTTTTCGGTTCCTCTCCTTTCTACTCTCTCCTCTTTCGGATATCCCCTATTCGGTTCGATTCTGCAAAGTACCTCGAGCTATAAATTTCAAGAGAGCACTTAGGGGGATATCTACCATCTGTATTTCTCGCAGATTCCCTGCGGAGAGACTAATGCCAAAATCCCACTGCCCCTGAAATGGAATAGTTGAATCCTATTGGAGCAGATCAAAACTGCGTTACCTTGACAACACTGACCGAATGATAACTGTACGTAAACCTGGTAAGATATGAGAGAAAATATGAACATTTCGATAATCAATAGCTATGTTATCCTTTTCGTTTCTTGTAAATATAATATTCTGTCGAGGGTAAATAGTAATGTTTAGAACATATTTAGTTTTACGTCACATCTATTTCAACTTACAGTGTTGGCCAAATTATTAGACTAAAGAGTTTTTTTTTTTTTGTACACTATTTGTACTAAAATACTATTTATTTTACTGTTAAAATACTGTACATACTGTACACTGATTATTACGTTATTTTAGCATAATTTAATGTTTGCAAGTGGCAATACTGTCTGCTTTGTTTATGTTCTTTGTTTATCTACCTACCATGAACATAACCTCAATCAGCTTAAACAGTTCACTAGTTCTTTTTATTGGTGTTTTCTGTTATATCTAAAGTTAGTTTTAGGTAATTAGTGAGTATGTGTATGTTAGTATATATAATAGTGAATAGAAACAATTTTTTACCTCCTTTTTTAAAAAAGTTAAGAAATGGTGTAAACCTTGTGAAAAGTATGCCAAAAAGACTTATAATGCTCATCAAACAAGGGAATGCATACTAAATATTAGATAATTATTTCACTGTTCGTTAATGTATCTATAGTTATGTTATCAATAAAGAATTCGCTTTTAAAACAGTCTTAGTCTAAGAATTTTGCCAACACTGTAAATGTAACTAGGGACCGATTTAAAGGTATTGTGTAGGGATTGCAATACCGGACCGAAAATTCAATACCGGTATTCGGTATTTTTAAAACGGAATACCGGAGTACCGGTATTTGAAATTTCTCAAAAAATTGCTTTAAAGCATACTGTTTCGTTGCCCTGTTTCATGCATTTGTATAAAAAATTTATTATTTATTAAAATGTATTGGGAACAAATATAGAATGAAGGAACAAATGACATAATAAAAAATCAGTTTTTGTAAAAAACATGATGCATCTATTGATTTGTCTATAAGCCTGGAACTCATTTAGTGCTCAACTTTCCTACAGTTGAAAATACTGTTTCTGAATTCACGCAGGTCGGGGGCACTGTTAATAATGCCCGATACATCTCCTCAAGTTGTCTAGAAGTCTTTCACCTTGAAATAATTCTCTCTCTTGCGTATTATTTTTTGAAAAATCCTTTTGTGTGTGTGTGTGTGTATGTGTGTTTTGTATTGTGTTTCGTATTATTATAATTTTTTAAGATTTATAGCTAGTTGTAATTTCTTTCTAAGAGACGATACTTTTCCAGTATCAAAATCATTTTCTCTTGAGCAGGAGAGGATTGTGTTTGACTTTTATTATTATCCTTTTTGGTTTGAAATTTACGATTAACTAGAGTAAATTTGATCCTGTTAGTTTCTCTTATTCGTTTTCGCGTTCTTTTCTAAATTCTTTACAATTATAATTATGTAAATATTTGAAAATATGTATCAAATGATTATGTTTAACCTCTATGCAAATTTTCAAGGCACTATATAATTTCAAAATATTATCGTGCTAAGTACAAAGCGAGACATGACAACAACCAATAACGGTGACAACAAATTAACATTTGTTTTAGTAATAAGAAAAAGGTTTTTGCCAAAATTCAGCACAGTTGAGACAAATATTTAAAGAAAATATCATAAAGTATTACTGCAATTGATGGTTGGAACAAATTATTCATAGAACAAATACATTCGAAATTACACTCAAAATTAACTTTCACAAAAGGGAAGTGAGTGATCAGGGAAATAGAAAAAATAAAAACATGGTGCACAAAAATGCGATTCATCTCACCATCTAGTGATGAAAATCTCATTCTAAAATATTTCCGCCACTTTTGTTTAATGATATTCTATTAGCTCGTGCTTCTGAAGCAAAATTTTTACATCAATAGATTGATTTTGGTTCTGTATCATGTAAAAAAGAATGTAGATTTAAAATATAAGTAGATATTTAAATAAGTAAATTGAAAATTTCTTTAACTGAAACTATTTATTTATTTTTTGCTAATACCGAAAATACCGATATTTTACCTCGGCAAATACCGGTATTACAAAATTGTAAAAATTGCTCGAAATGCCGGCATTTGGTGTACCGGTACTCAGTTGCGTATTGCTTTGAATAGTTCTAGGTGATTCTCCAAAACCATAATATTTTCCAATCAAATTTTTTTTAAATAAAAACACTGAAAAAAAAAATCTAAAAGAATGTATACTTACTCTTTTTTAAGAACTTATCAAAAGAAAAAGAGGGGAAACTCAATTTAACTGTGCTATAGTAATACATAGTACAAAATCCCGTTAAGAACGACTTTTGTCCACTTCGGCTGCACTGTGTGCCGTGAGAAGAAAAGGTGTTTCCTTCCATGGAACAATCCATTTTGCAATATTTTTAATCGTATAATTTATAACATGATTATAACTTGTAATACTAAACTTGAAGTACAAATCCAAGCTTTTCACGTGATTGGTAACGATTTCTTTATTGGTTGACCAAGAGAAAACTCAATGATTTATTGTTATTTTTATTTTAGTACAAGTGGTCGTTTCCAAAATTTTAAAAGTATTTTTTTTTCTGAAAGAGTATGCTTAAAAACATAGGATCTGACCATTTTTAAAGTAATTTATTTAAGTTTAATATTTTTAAAAAAATACTTAAATCGGTGCGCTTTTATTGTTTACGTTTCTGTCGTGTGTCATCACAAATGATGAAATGCCATTTAGTGTTGCCATTCACGGAGAAAAATATTTTAATTCGCATCTTTACTCACGTGTATTGGCAACGATATGGTTGATAGCAAGCATAGAGCGCAATTTTAATTCGTTTCTTGCCATCTATCGGTATAAAAAATAATGGAGGCAAGGCACTTAGTATGCAATCATCGACATAAATACAGTTGCAGTCAGTTGTGATCGAAATCGAAATTCGCTTCTTGATTATCATAACGTGGAAACGTGGTAGAAAGATGCGCCAAATTGCATCATTTGTGACGTCATAAAGACCATGCCTAGTTTTCAAAATCGGACATTTTAAAAAATTAATTAAAAAATAACTGTTGGGAAAATGAAAGTATTTTTTGGGTCCATGTTATTTTTTTTTACTCATTCTAGCAATTTCAGTGACTAAAAGTGGTTCTTTTGACTGAAGGAAACAATCCCATTCAAGAAATTTGAAGAGGTTTTCTCTGATTTTTCTATTCTGCTTTTGTTGCGTGCAAAATTTAGTTGTGATTTTCTTTCTTTTTCGTGTTTTACGGTGTCATCTAAAAAAAAAAACGATTTATTTAACTTTTATTTGTGTTCTGACCGGCGAAAGTAATCTTAATATAAGGTCGATTCCTAGGATCGATTTCTTTTTTAAAATTTTTAATTAAATGTTAGCTCTTGTTGTCATTAAAATTCTTGTTGAATTAAATTAGAAATTTTACGTGGCACAAAAGTAAACAGAAAGTAAGCAAAAGAAGCTATTATACATTTTAGATTTTAAAAAAAACGCCATTTTATTCGTAGGTTTGGCGTCAGAAAATGCGTCTCAACAACAATGGCGATAGTAACACCCCCCTCCACTTAACTCATTCGTAATGACAGGATAGCCATTCTCCAGAGGTCCTCTGCACTTACCGCATTATGTCGTTACTATCTATTGTTCATAATGACGTCATCAAGTCATTTCCTACGATACTGTAAAGCTGTAAAGCAGGTAAATTATAGGGCGAAATAAAGGCAATTTTCATTACGAGCAGAATAAAGAACACATTTTGCACATTTAATTGCCTCATTTTGTACACAAAATTGCGAAAAAAAAATTGCTGAAACTGAATTGATTATTAAATTCAAAAGAAACTTAACTACTATGTTATTAGTTTATCTATAATAATGGTGTGGTTGTGTGTGTGTGTGTGTTTCCTAAGATTTCAGAAACTACCCGGCAGATTTGGCTGACTTACACCATTTGTTCTTTTTGGTACTGGGAAGGTTTATGGATCAGTTCGAAAAAAATCCGATTGATAGTTCCTTTTTTATTCTAATTTAAGTCAAAATTTTTGCATAAATGCCCCAATAAGGGGGTGAAAAAAATACCTGTAAAATTTTTTTTTTCAACTATACAGTACTGCTCATTGCCCTAAGGCGACAATACAATCATTTTCCAAATCTATACTTAGGAGGTAAAAGGCGCATCAAATCCTCAAAACAAAGCTATACAGGAGACGAATTTTAAGTTTTTCTTTTGTGATGATTTGCATTACTGGACTGCCCTTTATAAAATGAAAATTGTTCATCAAAATCTTCGTGCTTCATACCTTTGCCTACAGCATAAAAAGCTAAGTAAAATGCTGCTTAAATCCCATTTTGAAAATAATGAACTAAGTACCCTTTTCCTTCCAGGTTCAAAAATGTTTCCTAGACCATTTTTTGAGGAAAAAAATGGATTTTGTTTTCTTCAATGCGTTAAGATTTGAAACCTATTTCAAGTTTTTAAAATTTGCTACTAAGCAGTGGCGGAGATTCGGAGGGGGGGGGGGACAACGCCTCTCCACTTTTTATGGTTAATTCGTTTTATTTTCCAATTTAGGAACCCAAACTAGACATTATAAATAAAAGTTTATGTATTCCTTGTTTAGATATTAGTAAATCAATTGTTTTACTTAAACAAGCCAAATTTGTTTAATGAAATTATTACTAAGTGTTTGTGACTTCTTAAAATACTTTGGGGTAAATAATGTAAGTCTGTTTGAGGCAGTGAGAAACAAAGGGGACAGTTTCAAGTTTTGAGTAAAACGTGTTTAAAGACACAAGGTTCTAGATAGGCTTCCAATGAAAATTTTCCTAAATCATGCTGTATAGCAGCACCTACCAGGGTTACTAGTACTAACTCTTGTCCTAAGACAGAGGGGAGGTTCACCTACCATTTGTACTGGTTATGAAATTTTTAATTTTGCCTCTTACATCTGTTTGCTTCTAACTCACTCAATTCATGTCTAAGTTTCTTCAGGAAAAGTTATAATGTACGTAATTCATCAAAATCTTAAGAAAACGTGAATAAAGTTGTTAGATTTACATCAATTACCTCTTATCCACTCCCAAAACTAGCCCTATCAAAATTTTGTACTTTTTTTTCTCTATTTTTTTTTTTTTTTTTTTTTTTTTGCTAAAAGACCTCTGGCTTTTAGTTCTCTCCCCCCCCTCCCCCACTTAGAAACCCCAATCGCCGTCTCTGCTACTAAGTTACAATGAATTGATACAACAAACTTATGTGCTGGGAATATAGTATATTCCATACTCGGAGCGAATGCTCTTTTGAGAATTTGCATCGACAAGCCGGCTGTGCTGGATTTATCAATAAACTAAACAAGCTATACGAGTAGCTTAGGGGCCTTGTTGGGGGCCCCCAAATACCAAAAATATGTGTGATTCGTTCCTTTAAAAAAATGAAAAGTACCTGAAGAAATGAATTTCATTTCCAAAAACTTGAAAACCTTGAAAATTTGGAAAAATGTAGGAATAAACTTTGAATTTTAAAATTTCTAACAAATACGAAAGTGTGGGTTTAAAATGGGTCGAATTCACCTTCTTGATACTACATCAAAAATGCACACATCATGGTTCTCGCGTTTTTGTGGCTTAAGCTAAATTTCTGTGACTCACAGGTTTCATATCTTGTCATTTATTCGGTTCAGAATTCTGTATTTTGGAAGTTCTTTTGCTATTGCTTGCTTTTACCTTACTTCGACTGCAAACTGTTAATCTGTTTATCAAGAGAAAAGAATGTTACACTACCTCAAATTCTATCATATTTTGTTTCTGCACTTCCTGTCATTGAAAAAAAAAATGTTGTTTTGAGAAATCTTTAGATATATTTATTTTTCAACTCAAAACAAATATTCTTACAAAGTTAGAACAATTCTGTAAAACTATACAATCAAGTGTCAAAATATCAGAACCTTGAAAGTGCAAATAAAGTGTTAGATCCTTGAAAATAATTCAATATGTCTTTGTAGTTCCTTGAAAAGTGCTTCAATTTTATTTCTTATCAAGTGTATATCATAAATTGTCCGAATGTATAATACGAGCAATAAGGAAAACAAACTTTTAAACAAACAGACTATCACAAAAGCACTAAATACCCATTAAAATAACAGACAAATTATTATGATAAATTGTTCTTTGCAAAATTACATAAAATTGTTTAAACGACATTATAAATATTCCAAAAACATTTTTCACATCATTTCTTAACAAAGATATGGTTCACTGTGCTTTGTTGCAACACGTGTTACCATAACTTATGGTACAATCTATAAAAAGTCGTACATTACATTAAAATAAAAAGCAAATTTTTGACGTATTTTTAATTACGTTCTTGCTATCAAGGTTTTAAATTTTTATTTATAGTCATAAACATTTTTTTTTGCAATGTATAGAAATATAATCCGCGTTATCCGGAGATCCGGGTAAACGAAGGCCGAAAAACCGAGGTTTTAACTGTAACCGTAATCAGGAAAAGAGTAAATGGTGTGAACAAAACAGAAAAATAAACGACACGTTAGATAGTATTCCATCGCCACCAAAGCTATAATTGTTTGTTGTGTTCGACGTAGGCGAACTTCCGACGCGAATTTTGGCAATGAAAATGTCTCAATGAGTACAAACTTTGAATTCAGCACCGTAGTGTGTGCTAATAATAAAAGACTTGAAAGAATCACGTTTCCAGCCACGAGATACGAACACTGGAGAAGCTGCAATCAGATGCGGCAAATAGGGGGTGCGAGAGGGGGCAGTTGCACCCCCAAATGTTTCACAATGTCTATGAATAATAAAAAATGGGAAAATTCAATTTAGATAACTTTAAAAATCATTTGCCTGAATTTTCAGAACAGAAAAAAACTGATGGAGGATAAGTGTTCGCCTTAACTAAAGAAGTAATCTCTTCATATGGGTTAAATATTTCAAAATTGAGTAATCTATGTTATGATGGTGCATCTTGTATGAGATGCCCGTACAGTGTAGAGACTGCGCAATTTTTACGCGTAAATTCCATGTCATTTTACATAAATTTTTATGCTCATATTATAACTTAATGTTTAGCTGGTAAGTGTTCATTGATGCCGTGTACTAAAAACACATTTTAGCAACTCGGTGTATCATATGATTTCACGGAAATTTTTTGTAAAGATATGCTATTTTTGAAAAACATCCCCACATCAAAAAATACTTTCACATCAATAAATGCATCTTGAGGCTCTTTACTTGACAATCTCTGAGTGACACAAGATGGTCTTCAAGAGTTTAATCTATAAAAGATCTCTGGAAGAATTACTGGAAAGCGACCTTTTCATTGATAAAAAATTTGATGTCATTTTGTATATATGTATGCATTTTTGTTTGAATTTTTTGTTTACTTTGTTTATACTGCGGAGCGTTTTTTTGCTAAATGCTACATGTCATAAAAATTTTAATTCGCTAATCTTAATTCTTGGATCGACAATTGAAACTCTTAGTAATTTTCGCATTAATGCATACTTGAACCAGGTGTGGAACTTTGTGACAGAACTTTCCATAACTCATAACTGTTTTTACTGTATGCCAATGTAGAAGAGGTGACAAAACCCAGATGAAGTTTTGGTCAAAATATTAAAGCAATATTTTCAATAAACTGATCAATTCAGTTTCTCAAGAAATTGAGACAGGATTTAATGAGATATATTTATTATTGGTCTTAAGTTCAATATTATGTAGGTCGGTTATAGAAAGCGAAAAAGAAAATATTACACATGTAAGTAATAGCATGAGGGAAGAGGAATTGTTTTGTGAATTCTGAATTGTGACTATACTTGCTAATGACACAAAATAAATACTAGCCCATTTAAAAAGCTTTCTTGGTTATTTTAAAGAGAGGAATCTAAAAGAAATGTGCTTTTTGACATAACTTTCTTGCTTCCATTGTTTTTTGACTGTTTCAATCAGGTCAGTCATTTGAAAGATGACTTTCGCGATTAAATGGAAAAACCAACGTAAATAAAGCACAAATTTACACGAAAATACAGCATATAGTTATTTCAAGGCTACAATAATGGAGACTCTTCATCGGTGTAAAAAAAAACTCCGCACACAACCAGAAAGCTGTAGGAGAACTGAACGTCAACCAATTTTGACTATTGTGTCTCAGGAGGATAGAGAATTGTCTTCGAAGCGCAATGAGGCAAAGCAAGACCTTCCTCTTTAGCTATACTGGCAATAAATTAAGTCATTGGATATTGATTAACTATAGTTACAAAATTTTCTGTTCTTCCTGACTCCAAAAATAGCAGATTAACACTTTACTAAAAAATAAAAACTAGTACCGAGATATTTTGTGAGATAACTTATAACAAAATTAATTTAAAGCTTCGGACGCAAAAATTTTAATTGTTCTTTACAAACCTAATTATTCTTAACATTAAAGCCATTTAATTATCAGTTCTTGTTAACCAATATGTATTTTATACCGTACTGAGGAAATTCATGTTCAAGAAACTCGACCCCCCAAACGAAATGCTGAAATGCCGCCCCTGGCTGCAATCAATCACAGTGGCGTAGCGAGAAAAATAATTCGGAAGGGATAGAGTTGAAATCCTTTCCTATAGTTTAAAAAAAAAAAAATCTGAGTTTCGAACGGGGATATATCCCCAAGACTGAGGAATATCCCTCTCTGGATATGCCACTGATCGATCAGAAAGAACTGTTCGTATCCGGTCATCCCTTCCGGATGATTCCGGGAGTAAAGCCAAGCCGAGCCTTGTGACAATTACCACGTGAATCATTATACTAAATTGAGCTATAATATAGCAGGCAGTTACTTCTCGGCGCCATTTTGGATCTCGGAATGAATCGTAGATACCAAATTGGAGAAGAGCGCACACATACTCAATTTATTGAAATTTATTCAAGTAAAGGAATTAATCGTACTTTTTACACAGGGAAATATCTAGGATTATTTTCAATGCCCAAAAATATTCCTTAGTATTTTTAGACAGTGGAGACATCCGGGGCGATTCACTTTTGCGAAACCCTCATTTTTTACCCGACTGCACGTGCGCGACGCAAAGGAATGTAATGTGTTTATGAGTCTATGTATGTATGTTTGATCCTATGTGGCGTTCTAGTTTCTAAACCCCTTGGCCAATTTTGATAACTTTTACGTCAATCGATTTGTCTTAACCTTGGGAGTGTCACTAAACACATGACAGTAATCAAAATTCACCATACCAACAACCAGTTATCATAATGTCAGTTTGGGATCGTGTCGTAAGCTACCTGCGTGCGACAAATGCAGTGAGCGTTTTCACTGCCTGAATGTTTTGTTTACTTAAGTTGGATTAATATAAATCATATAAACAGTTTCGAACGTGAAAACTGGGATATGATGAATTAATCAGATATTTTTGCGAGGCTAAACCGAGAACGATAAGCGTTTAGCATTTTATAACCAAAAGAGAAAAAGAAATCATCAGAGCCCAACGAAACCATCGTTAACTTTCAAAAACAAATTTTATGCAAGGCATTCACTTTAATTTCAAACATTTCAAATTTGTAATGCACAGGGGCGTGCACAGAAATTTTGGGGCCCATTACAAATGACTTTTACTTCCCCCCCCCCCTTCCATATTCTTTACACCTACGTTCCTACATCTGTTTCAGCCCCCCCCCCCCATTAAAAATAATATAGGGCCCCCTTCAGACTCGAGGCTCCTGGTAATGCATAATTTTAGCCTGTAAGAAAATAACATTAAATACCGCGACCTGATGTGCATTAATGCATCAACCATTAACATAGAGACAAAACAAATTATTGGTTGAACAATGCGACTTGAAGCTTCTATAATTACAGAATAATTTGTTTTTAATGATTTTCTCAAGGTAATGGTAGAGTTTAATGGTTAGGCAGCAGCAGTTCTGATTCGTGTGCCATCTATGTTCTGATTGAGGCTATACTTTCGTGCTTCATAAAAAATGAAACTTTTGTAGTTTTCCTAAAATGTTGATCACATTTCTACAACAAAAAGACAAAAGATCTAGCTATTCACTGCAACTTTGATCGACAATGTATTTATCTGCCTCATTCTTATTTTAATTGTCATTGAATCTGGTACTGACATGAAACTGAAAAACAAACTTCTAAAGTGTTGAATAATTATCCAAAATTAAGAAATGTTGATTATGAAAACCGTTTAAAATGTATTATTAACAGCAAAAAAGAAACTTTTGTAGTTTTCCTAAAATTTAGTTCAATTCTCTAGAACAAAAAGACAGCTGTTCACTAAGTGTGATCAAAAATGCTCCATTTTTAGTTGCCTCGTTCATATTTTAAGTGTTATTGAATCTGGTATTGATATGAAACTGAAAAACAAACTCCATTAGTGTAGAATAGTTATCCAAAATTAAGAAATGTTAATCATGAAAACCATTTAAAATGTATTGAAGCAGCGCACCAGAAATTGCCAGCCTAGCTGGCACTCGACAACAACAACAACAGTATATAAAATTTATTATTAACTCAGTGTAAAACTATTCTGATATAAAAGGTAATTTTGAGCCACGTTAGAAATGTGTTGAGAATAACTTATTTTTTGTAAACATAGTGAATCTTTGAACCGGAAAAATGAACTTTTTAATGTTTATAAAAACTTTTCATTTTTATTTCATAAAACCACAAGATTTCAAATTTTTAAAATTTTGCGTAGACTATTGCTGCTATTTGGAACGAGAGATTTTAACTCCTTCAAATCAGCAATCAAGAGTAGCTTCAGAGTCTAAGAGTAACTTCAGAATATACATTTACTATACCGACAGCCCGGTAATGACATCCAGAAATTCGTTTTTGTTATGGACTCGTCAGTCTGGAATGGTCAATAATTGAGCTGGAGGCAGATGTCATCTCATTTGGACCTGAGAGTGCCAACAAACTGGTAGCTGAAGTAAATTTAGCACGCTCCAGTTAGAGTCCGCAGTAATACTGCGGTTCAACTCGTCGATTGAAGGCAAATCATGGGTATTGCCTTCAATCCCTTTAAAAAAATCATAATCCTTCCTTTTGGCTTCGCCGTAGTCGGGTAAAAATTAAATGTGAATTGCAAAGATTTCAAAAAGTTAGCATTTTATGCTTTCTAAAAATATAAAACTTTTTTTTTTTTTTTTTTTTTTGCAAAAATAATTTTTTTTTTCAAAAAAAAAAAAAAAAAACCATAAGAAAAACTTTTTTTTTCCCCCTCCTTTAATTTTTCGGAAGTTTAGCATCCATATGGATAACTAATCAGCCAAAACGCCTTGATATTTCAATAATAAACAAATGGAATGATTTTTATTTTAGCTCTATTATTATTATTTTTTAAAAATTATTATAATAATAATAATAATAATAATAATTATTATTATTATTATTTGTAAATTTATAATTAGGGTGATTCAAAAAAACTTTTTTCAGCTAGAATCCATCAGGACACCCCCTATTTTTTTAGACTTACTAATAGTATCATGCTGTAAAAGTTTTAGCTTCTTAAATTTTAAGACGATGCTCAATGACCCATTAATTTAACATTAGCTGTAGCATAGAAAATGCCACATATTTAGAAACATTTAATTTTCCCAGCTTTTTTTTACTAAATAATTATTTTATTGCAATGTATATGCATATTACTAGTGTATATGATAATGTGCAGCATTGTTTCTTCAGTTCAATGTATTTTGTTAACCCATCTCCGATGAAGTTTGAGGGGGGGGGGGTCGAGCACCCTCTTTCAGTTGAAATAGGAAACTAAAATTCTTCCAGTATATTACTATCCAAGTATAAAAATATCGAGGGGTGTCCTGTTGTCTAGGAGAAACCTTTTTTTTACATGTATTTTTGAACCACGGTACAGTTCATATTGATTTAAAATAAATAATACAAAGAAAGTTTTGTGCAAAAGTTAGTTTAATAGCTAAACTATTTTTTAAGTTAAATTAATAACGTTTTGAAGACTCTTATAGCTTAAAATGTGTCCCCATTGCATTTTCTAAATATAACTAATGCGTATCTTGTAATAAAATGATCACTCTAGCCTAGTTTTAGAATGATTAAGAGAGATCAAAACGATTAGTTGATGGGTTGTATGATATTCAATAAATAATAATAATTATAATGAAAAAATAAATAAAAGTAAAATAATAAATCGAAAATTTAAGAAAAAAAAGGAGGGGGGGGGGTGATTGAGGAAGCAAATAAAAAGCATGTGTCACTTCATTAAATTTTGAAAGGCAAACAAATAGCTGGAAATGAGTGCGGAGACTATTCAAAACGTGTTTTTCTAAGAGCCTTTTTTTTTTCTTTTTAATGTTCTTTTTTGTTTTTCTTTGTGAAATGTATGAGTGGTCCTTAACACGAAGTTAAATATTATTTTAAGAGCTGCGTCAATAAGAATCAAAATCCTAAAAGGGTTCGTAATATAATTTCAATGAGTTTTGAATTCAGTAATTTGTACGAAAATATTGAAAAATGTATTTAGCCTTAGAAAAGTAATTAGGAGAGAAAATGAATAATGAAGAAGTTTAAAATTAATCCTTAAGAAGTTTAAAATATCGAGAGAAATCTGAAAAGACGTTTTCAAAATTCCATTTTGAGCATACATTTTCACCTGCTGTAAATTAAATTCAAGTTTTTCCACCGGGAAAGGCTTTCAGTCAAGTGATTTGCTAATTGTGAAGGTAGGATGAAAGTTTTTGCGAAACTTTTAAGGGAATTATCAATTTTGAGTTAATTAGTCTGTTTAAGGAAGACTTTGTGCAATTCTGAAATTCCGTAAGGGACGAAGTTTTTGTATTGTAAAACCATTTGAAACTTGATTTAATCTTTGCGAAAACGACTTTAGCGATAATTGTCACAAAGGATATTCAATCTAAAGACTTTTTCGAGTTTTTTTTTTTTTTAATGAAAATCTTATTATTATATCTTTAATCAGTAGCGTACCTATGGGGATCCGCTACTGATAAAAAAAAATGGGGGGGGGGGCAATTGACAAATTGATTCAACAAATTAGAAGACAATATTGTGACCTTAATATTCTTATTTTCTATTTTTGAACTGCTTCAATGATGCCCTATTTTCCTTCGCAGTAGATGTTATGTATGTATAATGTGTGCATATACTCGAATTGTATCATTCGGTAAAATTGGGATTTCATTTCTCATATTCAGAATTCCCCCCTTCCCAAAGATTTTAGTTCTCCCCCCACCATTTCACATAAATTCAATAAAACCAATAATATTTGCAATTCATTAATAAATATAAAAAATGTACGTTCTTCAGCCAAATGAGAATAAACATTTTTCAGCTTCGCTTATAGCAATGTATTTATTATTGTTTTTGGTTAAACAGCTTCAACTTTTAGTAGAATTTGTTTCAAACCATTAGGAAAATGTACAATAAACATAATTTACACACTTACTAAAAGAAAGAAAGAAAGAAACCTTAATTTTCTTGTAAATAAAAATCAAAGCATTTAAAAATTATATTATAATTAGGAAAGCAAAGAAAATACAAAAAACATTGCTAATCTGAAATTGACTAAAAAACGCGACTGTTTACATGAGGCAAAATAAAAGCACTATACAGGGTGTTCCGTTTTAACCTGCAATGCCTTTATTTTCGCAACCGTTAGTCCTAGATGTATACTTCCAATTGCAAAAATGTTCAAAATCAGATGCAGGGTTAAGATATTGAAAGTTCGTAGTAGAAATATTAAATAAATCAAAAAATACAAAATGTAACTTTTTATACGGGCCCCAGGTCTCCTAAGTTATATTCAGAGAAATATTCTCCATTGAAAAATATTACTAACACAAAAAACTTGACATTTGTGCGACCAAAATTCCAGGAGATATTCCATTTTAAAGTTTTCAGGGACCATACATAAGATGAAATAGGAACTTATCGCCCTTTCGGAAGAATGACAGGTAGTCAAAGTAAAAAAAAAAAAAAATTAATTTGAATTTTTGGCATCGTGAATTCAAATTATGTTTTTCGCAACCACGAGCGTGTGTGTTTGTGTAGGCGCATGTGTGTGGGTGCGTGGGTGCGTAAGTGTATGTATGCATGTGTGTGAGTGAGTGTTGTGTACGTGCGTGTGCGTGTAGGTGTTCGTGTGTGTGTGTAGGCGTTCGTGTGTGTGTCTGTGTAGGTGTTCGTGTGTGTGTGTAGGCGTTCGTGTGTGTGTCTGTGTAGGCGTTCGTGTGTGTGTGTGTGTAGGCGTTCGTGTGTGTGGGACATGGACGCCACCGCCCAGCAAAAGTGGATTTCGGGGGACAGTGCTCAGGACCAGCCGCGCCGCCGCCGGTGGACGGTGGTGCTGCAGGCCTGGTCCAAGCTGAAAAAGGCACGGACGCCAAAAACGGTCAAGTGAGAACAATAAGCAATCGCGGTTGCTCAAAAAAATTAATTTGAATTCTGACAGTTTGAATTCAAATTATCTATTTCGCAATCACGAGTTGCGACAAGACCCTATTCATTGGAGTTGTTTTTATAAACGGCTCCTGTCCCCCAAGCTTGCCCCTCCTCCTGTGTGGTTACGTGTGTATAGTTGTGTGTGCGTAGGCGCGCGTGCATGCATGTGTAGGCTTGTGTGTGTGCATAGACCTGTGTGTATGCACGTAGGCGTGTGTGTACCGAACATGGACGCCTCCGGTGAGGAAAAGCGGATACCTCACGACCGGGGGACAGCCGCCGCGCCGCCTGCAGAGGCCGGTGGGCGGTGGTGCTGCAGAGCCGCTGATCCAAGCTGAAAAAGGAACCACAACGTTAAGAACGGTCAAGTGAGAACAATAAGCAATTGTGATTGCTCAATAAAAAAAAGAATTTATATTTTTCATTGCTATTCAAAAATAAATGCAAATGTAATGCCGTAATACGAAAAAACACGCCACTAAACCTCGAACAATTTGAAAACACACTCTCTTCTATGCACATTGCACATATATAATTTTAAACACTTGTTAACCGCTATATTTTCCCCCAGAATGTGTTATTGATGGCGAGTGAAAAGTGGTGTAAGTCACAAATCGCTGCGTTTCATATCTCGGTGAAAATTGGTCGTACTAATTTCAAACTTCTTGTGTTGGAATTATTTTTCAATGGAGAATATTTCCCTAAATACCGTATAAAAAGTTAAATTTTGTCTTTCTTGATTCATTTTTATTTTCGCTTCTAACTTTCAATACCTTAACTCTGCATCTGACTTTGAACATTTTTGCAAATGGAAGTATGCATCTAGAACTAACGGTTGCGAAAATAAAGGTCTTGCAGGTTAAAACGGAACACCCTGTATATTCGCTAATTAAGGCCTCCCAATATTTTGTTCAAATAAGACTTTATCATTTATTATAATGAGAATAAATACTTAGCCTTAGAAAAACTATACACTTCAAACTATACCCAACAAAATGTCACCCCCTCCCCGAAAAAAAAATGGAATCATCCAGCATACAACGCTTTCTACCACTGCTCCCTGATGTGAAAACTGTGTATAAGTCTTTAGCTAACTCAATGAATCAAAATAGAATTTCACACCCTGCTTTTTTTTTTTTTTTGAGAAATAAGGATTGTTTCATTTTCTCCTCCAACTCTTTTTTCTTGCGAGACTTATTTCATTTTATTTTATTTATATAAAAGCATTTTTCTACTCATATGATCAAATTTTCAAAAAAATTATTTATTTATTTTTTAAGACGTCGGAATGCGCCCCCACCCCCCTAGCTACTGCGTCCCTGGCGAGAGCCACTGCTGTCAACCCCTTGTTACGCTACTGTCTTTAATTTCTTAATGTTTCAAAAACTAGAATTAGTCCATAGTTTTCAAATCGTGAAAAATCTTCTTCTCTTTGAACAAGTTTGTCTCTTTTTTACAACTCTGCCAATTTCAGAACTTCGAAACTTGGGAAAACTCACAATGATATAATTCGCAACAGTAAAAGACAGCAGATTTGAACGTTAACTGTGTAAACATACAGTTGTTGAACACATATGTCAGTTTTTAGCTGCCGATTGTTTATTTTAAAACTCGTACTCGCATTTCTGCAAAAGCATTGAATTTAGCTCCTGGGAGAACTGAAAGTTTTATTTTAAGTAAACATTTTAAAATAATGTAACGGATTCGGTGCGACTTCCACTTTCTTGAAATGAAGACACATTCTTGATAAAATCACAGGAAATTTATTTACACTATGTACAGCAAAGATCGTCAACACTTGCTAAATTATTCATCAGCAATTAAGCAATTATCACACAACACCGTAAACTCAACGTTTACACACGTATTTACACACTTAAGCTGATGCGTCTGCCTATCTATATAGCGGCTCCACTCAGAACAAACTGCCTGTGTTCACGTCAACAGACACACGTGGAACGCAATGTGGCAATGTTTAGTTTTTTCGGCAATTTTGTAAATCGCTGCAAGGTAGCGCATTCGAGCGCTGGAGTTGCGTATTTGATTCGCGACGATTTAAATCGTCAGTTAAAAAGAAGCAGACTAAAAACGCATAATGAGCTCCCTTTGGATCAAAAAGCACCATTTCCCCGGGTTTCAAAATAACGTGTACCAACTTGCAGAGCCGTAAGGGTTAAGGGGCCCTGAGCATTGCAAAACTGCAGTATTGTATATTCATTGTCCCAAAAATATATTATGCTCTTTACCTCGGGGCTTGAATTGAGTTGAGCCTAAGATTTTCCGTTAAAATCGAAACCCTTAAAGTTTGTGAATAAGGGAAAGAAGAAAAATGCGAATCGAAAAGACGTAACTATGGCAACGCCAAATAAAACATCAATAATTTTAATGGAGATGAAGATCATTCGAACTTGATTTTTAACGGCTTGTAACTTTTTTTCCTTTGGAGATAGAAGCTCAGTTTTTCGAAAAGAGGATCAGTTGTACCTTTGATTTGAGGCGTGGGTTGTATGGTTTTTCAAAATTAATTTAGTAATTAAACGGTTTACCCCCAGTTTCGCAGACAATTCAAATTTCTCCCCCCTTTAAATAGTATATCAAAAAGTGTGGTTGAAACGGAAAAACAAGGGGGAAGGAAATTTCGTGTCGGTGAAACTAGACGGACACCTTATTTAAAAATCAAATCATAACGATGTTTATTCAAGAAATGAATGACAATAATCACAAACAAAGTTGTCATTATCCGCTCCAGCGCAACACTTTAAACCCACAACTCACCTGACCCCTGACCACCAAGGCATTCACACCAAAACCTCAGTTCGTAATAAAAAATGTCTTTGAAAAAATAGTAATAATATTAGTGATGATAATAATAATAATAAAGTAATAATAATAGTAATAATAAAGTAATAATAATAATAATAAAAAGAACAAAAGTAGCCAACTTAAAAACTTCAGCTAGAAATTGCTCTGAAAAGTACAGTAAAACCTGGCTACAACGATACTGTTGGGACCTAAAAATATATCGTAATAGACAGGTTATCGTTATAGACAGTTTGATTATTCATGCTGACATTTTGCTGTGGCCAAAAAAAATATTGTTATAGACAGGTTATCGTTATAGACAGTATCGTTATACACAGGTTTCACTGTATTTAACAAAGTTTTAGAAAATGAACACAACCGGAACTTACATTTAAACATATTTTTTGAAGTCTGCGCAAAAACGATAGTTAAAATCAGCTTTTCCCTTGTTCAATAATAAGTAAAACCAAAGAAAAGTACAGTCGTTTGTAGTAACTTTTAGCCACGTCGTTAACTTTGCGCCTCTCCAAATTTTTTCTTATCTTAGACTTAAAAAGTTAGAGAGAAGAGCAGGATGCGGCTAGGGTTAAAGCTGCTACTCGTTCGTATAGGAACCGACATGATAACTGATATCAAAATCTACAGTACTGTTGGAGGATTTGATCTCGAATTACATTAATGCTACATTAAAATACTGTGATTGTCTTTGAAGTTACTGTCTTTATAATGCACAATACTTCTTGGTAGAAGATAACAATCGATTCTAAGCTTCATGCTTTGAAGGAAAAAAAGCCCTTGACAAATCATTGCTAATTATCAAGAACAAAGAACGAGAAAACACACAGCACAGGAAAAAGCAAGTGAAAGTTAAAAATAAAAAGGGAGAGAGAGAGAGAGTCATCCCCACGAAATGACTCATAAAGATTTTGAAAGATAAAAACATGTATTGCATAGTACTGAAGTATTTTTCATTTACGGCCTAACTGTACTGAGTTCAGCATACAAAGCGAGCTTTAATTCTCAAGTAATTTATGCTTTCGTGCAGTAAAATTTTACTTCCAAAGCTATAAAATTTACTCACAAGGCAACTTTATTGTAGGTTATGATTTGCCGTAAACGTAAAAGGGCCACATAAAAGGTGAAGGTTCGTATCTTAAGTGATTCTTTAAAACATTTTATTTTCCTGCAAGATTAGCGTTGGCAACGTTCCTCATTTCGAGCCATTAGAGGAGAAATAGACCAACCTATTTTTTTTTTTTTAGTGGAATAAAGATGACTAATAAAACGTTAAACAAGATAAGAAGAGCATCAAACTTTATTTCTAATGTGATAGAATTACATCGACTAATTCTATAATTCGTATTTTCCGTTCTTCTATACCAGAGGTTTCCAACCGGTGGTTCGCGAGCCCCTGGGGGTTCGCAAGAGGTTTTCAGGGGTTCGCGAAAATTTTTTGTAATGGCGGAGTTTTAACATGCCTGTTTCTGATGAAATCTCATGTTCAAGCGGTTTCAAGCAATTTTTTCTCCTTTTTTATTCATTTTGGTTTCACACATTCGATACTCTTAGCATGAAAATATTTGCATATTTGCTGACATATTTTACATTTCAAAAATTTAGTCTGTCATTGCAAAGCACCGTTTTAGCGCTTCATTGAGAATGAAAGCCCAGACGTCATGCTGAAAAAGCTCTACTTGTGAATATTATGTCCTCAGATGAAAGACTTTGAAAGCGTTCGTTTCCTCAGAAGCTTTTGATCGGAAAAGTTGATTAAACTTCACGAAAACGTTACATGGGGCATGTCTCAACTATTATGAAGTTTAGTTTCTTTACCATTTGAGTCCAACGAAGAGTTATCGCTCTTCCCGTGTGTTGGTCAAAAATGCATAGAAGTGAGATCGCGCTGTTTGTTGCTATAATTTTCACACTACATAGACTACTATTTTTTCCGAGCTTTATTGTCAAAAAAGAAAAAGAATGGCTAGCAACCCAAAAATACCACATGAAGTATGGAAAATTAATTACTTTAGAAAATTTTCGTGGGTGAAAATTTGGTAGTGTGAGGTTTCGCAGTAAAAATAAAATCAACGGAATTTAACCATGCAACTTAATTTGCTCTAAATTTAAACAAGGAATTTAACAGATTTGTGTAGAAATTTTCACTTGTAGTAAGTGAGCTTAAAATATTTGTTTTGTTAAAAATTACTTTTTGTGTAAAAATTAGAGTAAACGAGTATATTGAAAAATAGACGCTTCTATTATTTTTCAATGTACGCATTTTACTCCGCACTTATAGCGTAATTGCAAGAAAATTCTTCAGCAATCAAACGATTAATGTGCGCAGTACATCTTTTTGAAACAGCTAGGCTCGTTAGTCCTTTTTAAGAAGATTTAAACCAAGAGATCTTTCTCATTTTACTGGAAGAAAAAAGTTCATTTAGTCAATCTGAGACAGCTCTCTGGAAGATATTTTTTAAGACCATTCTTTAATTGACTTTTGATTTAGTGATAGAGATAAATTTACCCTTGTGTCAGAAAAAAATCAGCTAAACTTTGAGCTCTTTGTTTCACAAATATTCCATTAAAATTTTTTTCAAAGTAGATTGAAGCCCAACATTGAATAATCAGTGTTTACTTTTTGGTGAATTTGTTTTGTATTCATGTTTTTGCGATCATTTTAGTGCAAAGCAATATTTGTAATTCTATATCGTCGCCTCAGAGCAACACTAAGACATCTAACCCCAGGAACAACACTGATATATCCTACTGTTTCTCTCAGGCGACGGTTTTGCAATTATATTTTCGTTCTTGTTATAAAGTATGGAGCAGCATCAAACTAAAAAAAAAAAATCTCCAAAATTTTGTTGTCCATGTGTGTGTGTGTGTGTGTGTGCGTGCGTGCGCGTGCGTGCACGCTTTTTTCTTCTTCTTTTTTTGCTTGGTTCTTATTACCTAGTACTCAAGGGGTTCTTCGGAGTTTAGAAGGAGTTCGCAAGGGGGGAAAGGTTGGAAAACACTGTTCTACACTGACAAAATACGATTCCACTTTAACTTATATTTCCACAGATCTAAAAGCTACTTTCGCTTGAAAATACATTTTATTTTCTGAAAACTGACAGGAAATAAGAGTCATAAATTTAGGAAAAAAAAACTTATAACATCTTTTTGACCGAATAAATGTTTCAGAAATTGATAGGCAGAAAAAATAGTCTTCCTCCATTAACATCATTAGCGTATGAAAAAACGGTTCCATGATCGGACAATTTAAGCTTATTAATTAATTCATTCATTAATTAACTCTTTGTACAGTAATTACTTTAAGGCGCACAGGTTGTTAAATCTAAACATATTTAATCTTAGGTTGCAGGTACGAGGCATTTAACCAAAATGTCCAGAATTCTTGCTTCAACACAATTTAACTGAATTTAAGGTCGAGAGATAGCACAAGATTAAAACAAGAACTATAGTTATTAAAAACAGGTTAAAACATTGTTAAGGTTACACGCGCGTGTAAAGAAAGCGAACAAGCAAGCCCTAACCGCCACATCGTCGGCAGCTTTATTATACACTAATGGTACCTGCACTGCTTTGCCCGTAGTAGAGAATTAAAACGTCATTTGGTTCGCCTGTATATTTTCAAATAATAGATGATGAATTTCTCGCCAATTTGCTATAGTCATTTGCTTGCCCATGTTACGGCTCCACGTTAAGATAATTTGGTAATTTATTCGTCCACGTTGTGATAATTTGCTCGGTAAAATTTTCTTAAAATTGAAATATAGAAAAAGAACAAAATGGAATTTTCAAAAATTCGCTTCGAGGTGCACACCCCATGCTACAAACTAATTTTTTACCAAATTTCATGAAAATCGGCTGAACAGTCTAGGCGCTATGCGCGTCACAGAGATCCTGACAGAGAGAGAGAGAGATTCAGACATCCAGACAGAGAGAGATCCAGACAGAGAGACTTTTAGCTTTATTATTAGTAAAGATTGAAAACACACTGTTGCCACGAAAAGTGAAAGTTAAATGTTAATTCTCACAAACAACATTAATCAATAAACAACATGAATAATGTAACAAGAACACAAAACATTGAGAATGATATCCTACAATTGAAATTCTCTAATTCCAGTTCCAACAGAGGTATAGTACAAACAATTTTGAACAAGTGATAAGGTAAATATACATCGCGCAACCATCCTTGATTGTAAAGACAATAATATCTACAGGGATTGGGCAAAATAATATGACCACTTTACTATGAGTAAAAACAATGAAGTAACTTAAAAAACTACTTAGCGAAGCGTCTAAATTTTTACCAGGATAAGAGAAATCCATGGAAAATCTCATACTTTTCTGAAAACATTTTCGTACTAGCGAATTTCAGAGTCACTGTGCAGCTGGTTAAGTAGTAAACAGGATGGCTATGGGTTGTTAAAAAAGCTAAATTTCCACAACGCATGCGCAAAAAGTATTTTTTGAAACAAATAGTGGCTTAATAGGCAACTATGTTTAGCAACTTATGTAAAAATAGCGCAGGTTAATACATATCATTAAAATTTTGAATATATGTTGCTTAAATTAAGTGTTAAGAGTGTTAAATGAGTTGTTTCAGTATCATAGTTTCAAAAGTAACTGCTTTTTTAATAGAAAAGCTTTTTTTTTGTAATTAGTATTATTTGGTTTTAGGTTAGTATCACTTTTTCACAAAAATGGTTCCTGGAAGATTCTTATACTTGAACTGAGAATTTTCAAAATAGGCTAATATCTTTAAGAAAATAATGTATTATTATAAAAATACTCGCAGAAGTTAAAAACATCGAAACAATTATTTTAAAAATATACAAGTGACCCTAATAGTGACCACATCACAAAGTGATTCCTAACTTCACAAGTAAAAAATCTTTGAAAACAAAAAATGTATTTTTCATGTTTTTTTTTTTTTTTTTGTAAGGTCAAAGTTCGAAAACATTCGTTGAGAGTAGTATTTAAGTTACTCCATATTTTTTCTATTGTGTAAAAGTAAAGTCTTCATTATTTATCCAATCCCTGTATCTACGTAAGCATGCACACCACACGCACACAATTAAAAATACATCTTAACATTGTAAAAAGAATTTCTGACTGTACAATTTCTACTATACTGTTGAAACGTACAGTACGCGAAACACCAAAACACATACCCAAGATCATATTAATTACAATTCTTTAAAGAAAGAAACAGCTTTATTCTTACTAGGTGGCATGGTTAAAATGCAGCATTATAACACAAATTCAATTGCAAGAATAGTGCTTTTAAAAGAATTTAAAATTACTCCTTGATCAAATACTAACTCTAAAATTAACCCCCTATAAAAGTTAAAATACATTAGTTATCACACGGCCAGAGTTTCCGCCTATATATATTTACAAAAGCACCAAGCCGAAATAACTCTCCGCTTAAAATTAACTAATATGAAATTTGCATTTTACACACATTAAAATAACATTAGCCTATAACAACATAATACCACAATTTGCACAAATTTAAAGTTCTCAGGTAATACATTAAAACATTACTTCACAGGGGTTGAATTCTACTACGAGGCATCAAACACTAAAAATCTCACACGCTGTATAAAAGGCGTCAATTCGACCTTGCTTCAAAGATCTAGCGTAGGCTGAATGATTTGAGGATTCGCCCGCTGCCGGTAGCTCCGAACTCCAATTCCTGCTATCATTTCCACGGGCCACAAGACTTAGAATTTCCAACCATCCGATGCGTTCATTAGCTTCCAGGTCTGGTCCATGGGGCCTCCACTTCCGACACAGCGATGAATTTAGTCTGGCAGAAGACTCGGATAGATTCTTGGTTCACTTATGTGATGCCGAGACTTTACATCTTAGCGAGGAACATTTATCTGCACTTAACCTTGCAAAGGACCATCCCCACATTCACCATTTTAACGAAACTCGAGAGGCTGTTTCAGCCACGCACGCAAGGCGAGATGATATGCGTAAAAAAGGGAAACTTTAGCTCTTTCGTACTGCCTTATATCCATTGCGTCATTTCCAACTGTTGCCACTACGCTTTTGGGCAGTACAAAGTTACGCTAAGTTTAGATGAAATTATTTGCATTTTTTGTATCACGTAAATTGATTAATGTCTATAAAAAATATAAACAAACTTCGATACCTTCAGAGACTCATGAGTGCCGACTTGACTAGAACTTGAAGTTTTGAGGAGTTCAAAATAATGTTGGTTCATCCGCTTTAACAGCAAGGACATTTTTAAAGCTAAATAATTATTGAATTTATTTTGAAATATTTTTTTTTCTTTTTCGAATTTTCATGTGAAGTTTTAAAGAAGAATAATAATTACAATGGTTGAATTATTTCGAATGTTTTACGGACCTCCTCAAGTCTCCTAAAGTAATAAAAAGTTCAAGTCTCCTAAAGTAATAAGGTCTAATAAATTGAGAGACGTAACAGTCCATGGGGGCCAAGGTCTACTTTCAGTTTTCCGGGTAATAGGATCTGGGGTGCAAGGCAGATGTTCCGGTTATGTAGTCAGCCGAAAGCGGAACCCTCGGGTTTTAGTTCCCAAGCGCACTTGGTATCAATTTTATCGAACCACTGAAGGGATGAAAGGTTGAATAGGCCGTGCCCAACCCGGGAATAGAACCTGGATCTGTGACGTCCGTTGGACTTCAACAAAGTGTAATACAAATTAAAAGTTTTAAAAACGTCCTGTCTGAGGAAAATCTTAAAATGACCATATGAACTTTCATATTGTACCGAATAAGAAAATGCAAGCACGCATGCATATCTATATTTAATGAGAAGAAAAATATGACATCATAATTTGCTTTTTTACAATTTCGCAATGCTGTCCCCAAATTTGCCTAACGATAATTTTTTGGGAGGTCACATCGGAGTGCCCTTACGTCCAGCTGAAATGAATCATGGTTAAGAGTAGGCTTGCCAGACGTTCCGGTTTGACCGGGACTGTCCCGGTTTTCAGACTTTACGGTGTCCCGGCCGGTTTACTCCATGTCCCGGGAAAAGATACATTTGATTACAGGTGACCAAAAAAGTCTAAAAATAATTATAACTGGGAAGGATTATCTGCTATTATTATTTTTTCATTTGTAACATTGACTTGAAAATTTAATTTCGGATTAGCACATGAGGATTTTTACAACAAGATTAAAATTAAAAATGTCTTTCTTTTTTTGCACGAACCCGAGTGCTGCAGTCATGAAGATGAATCTCGCGGTTTTTCTAGATTTCTACTTCTAGATGATACGAGAAAACGTGGCAAAGGAAAGAAAATGCATTCATCGTTAAAAGTTTTGTATATATTTACGCTTCGTTTTGATACATTCTACTCAAGATCAACAAAATCTATTTAAACAGCTTTGCGTACGTCGACTTTGTACTCGCTTTATGTTGTCGGCACGTGGCGCCGTAGCATAGTGATTTAGCTGCTGGTAGGTTGATAACATGATCCTTACACAGGGGGTGTGGGGCATCAACCCCAAATAGTGAAATCCTTACCCCGAAGCACTGAAGATTCCCAAAAAGAAAGCCCCTCAAAATAGAGGAAATTACAATTGAAAACAACCCACCCGAACACTTAAATGGCGCAATCTGCACCATGCCCCCCCCCCTTCCCCGGTTTAGTCAACGATGTATTTGCGATCGTTAATATTGATTTTTGATTCCAATTATTACGAGTAAAGAAATGCACGATCGGAGGATAATTTTTAAAATTTATAATTATTCTGGAAAGTCTCAAGCCATGATTTCACGGTTGAAAATTGCCTCTTCATTCCATAGAAGAGGGGAGTGCTTTGACATTCGATCCGCTGTCTTTTTGAGAAATCTTCTATGTCGGTATTAATCCTTTAAAAAATGTAAAAACTAATTCGTGGTTATAACTTAAAATATTTATCAAATTATAGTAAAAACTAGTTCAAAGTTCAGTAACCATTCTGTATTATACATTATTCAATATTCATTCTTTAGCATATTCAATAACAATGAAATTTTCAATTTGCGACTGGTCATATATAAACGATGTCACACTTTTTTCAACATTTCTGATTCCCCTCCCTTTGCTCAAAGGGTTACACTTCTTCTTACCCCCTCCCCGCCCCCTGTCACGCGTCACGCTATATTGCGTTACATTTACATTTGCGTTATATTACATTTTGTTATAAAATTGCTTTTATTCCGACCAATATGTGTGATGTCACACCTCTTCTTATCCCAGCCCTCCCCTTTGCATAAACTGTCAATTTCATGACTCCCCTCCACCCTCCCATTCAAAGCGTTACACCATTGAACATTTGAGATAGTGAGAAGCAAAGGGATGCAAGTGGCAAAATTAAAAATTTGGAGATAACCTGTACAAAACGTAGGTGAACCTCTCTTCTGTCTTGGGGCAAGAAATTGTACTAGTAGCCCTGGTAGGCGTTGATGCACAGCATGATTCAAAAAAACAAATCAATGAAAGCCTATTAGGATCTGCTCTTTACACGCGTTTTTCTCGAAATTTAAAATAGTCCACTTGCATCCCTATGCTTCTCACCGCCTCATTTGCGGGCACGTCCCTTCCGAAATTATGATCTAAATCGAACACTTTTCTGCTTGTCAATCGTTTTTCAAAATATATTATCAAATTACGATATAACAATTGCAAGAAATGCTTTTGATATATCGTCCTAATTACATCTCACGCATGAAAGATGATATTTCGCAAAAAAATAGTTTTTTAACTTTCGATTGAAAACGGAAATAAATTTAAAACATTGAATTAATTTAAGTTTACATTTTTCGGGGACTATTGATTACAGCGAGGTACATTTTATATTAGTGGATAGCAAATGTGCTTTCACCATTTTAGAACTATTAAACGTAGAGTAATTCTTACGAAAATTACTACTTGAAACAAAATAACTGAAATTGAAGTGCTCCAATTTTGGGGCCTGTCACGAATGACTTTTAGTGGCTACCCTTTCATCATCACGGGACGCGGGGAGCGTCCCGCTTCGCCAAGGAAACCAAACGTCAGCAGCCAACAGAAGCAAATCCACCGCCAAAGACGAAAGAAAATAAAGCGACCATCACGGGACGCGGGAGCGTCCCGCCCCGCCAAGGAAACCAAACGTCAGCAGCCAACAGAAGCAAATCCACCGCCAAAGACGAAAGAAAATAAAGCGACCAAGAACAAGATTACACGACAGAACGAATTGGAGTTTTTTGGGTTTTTCACCCCTCTGTATCTCAGCCCCATAAAGACCCCCCGGAGTTGATTTTTGGTACACTCAATTTCTGGTGGCCCCTGACGCCGTAAAACCAAAATACAATCCCCCTAGACCATCAGGGGGAGGAGGTATTAAAGTTATAAAATCGCTGTTCAAAAAAGTTTTCGCTTTCTTTGACAGGGCTACAGCCCAGACGAAAAAAAGGAATCAAGCTGAAATTTCGCACACACATTCCTTGTGCCCTACTGATGTGCCTTTTGTGCCACTTGACCCCCCTCCCCTTCCCGCCTCGTTTTTACCCCCCCAAATTGTACCTTCCCGGGGTTCTATCACAGCCCCCCCGGGGGGCTACAGTAATGATTTTCTGTATACATATTCTTAGGGGACCATTGAGTACATATACAAAATTTCAACTCCCAGGGACATCATGGGCCGGAGTAATTGAAGTTTGAAAATCACTAATTTTTCCCTAAATTCTTATGTACTTACTCTCAGCTCATAGTGTTTCTTTATCTCTGACTACAATTGCAAGGTTAGAACAGATCTAACAGTTGTTTCAAAGTTGTCTTAGGAAATGAAATTCAATCAAGACTAAAACATATCCAACAGTTGCAACTAGACGTTAAATCGCGGATATCACAAATTTGCCACAGCGACTGCGCATGCGCAAAGACTTAGAATCTGAAAACAGAAAGCCCAATGAGCTATGTTGTTTGTTTATACTTAAGCAGAGAAACAAATTAATGAATGAGAATAGAATGCTGTCCCCCCTTCCCCCCCCCCCCCAGTTTTCGCCGATACAAAATTTCTTTTCTTCCTGTTTTTCAGTTTTGATATATTTATGGACGGAAGTTTAAAATGTCGGCGCGAAACTGGGGTTAAATCATTACAATATTTTACGTGACAAATTATATGAAACTGTACGCATATGAATAGGGCACATATAACTTTTTAATTGAAAGCGAAAAATAGCACTTTTTTTATTGGTTTGCTTATTTTCTAAATTAATGGATTTTTCACTAACAATACATAATGAATTGAAAATATATGAAATACGTGTGTGGATATCCGTGCTTTGCAGTAATTTTGTTAGCTGAAAAAATGTTTGCAATTAATTCAAGCAAGACTTTTAATGAGCTTAGTCCGCGCGCAACATGCGCATTCGCTATGGCAAATTTGGGATATCCGCGATTTGACATCGAGTAAAGTTGTATAGATCTTCTGACACATTCAAATTTAAAATATTTAATGGCTTAGTTTTTTTTTTTTTTTTTTTTTTTTTTTTTTTTTTTTTTTTTTTTTTGCTTGGTGATAACATGCGTTATTTCGTTTTTTAAATGGACTTTTAAACAAAACTAGGTATTAAACAAGACAAAGACTTCTATCAAGAAAAAGATAAATCACCAAACAATTAAAATTATCCCATAAAACGTAAAATAATCCACGATTTAAGAAAAAAATGTAATTAAACAAAAAGTGAAAAGCTAGATTAAAATAGCCCTCAAGCTGTAAAACATTTAAAGAAACCTTCATGAAAATGTTGAATAATCTGTCAAAATAAAGAAACTGTAATAGAATTCATTGCGAAGTTGTAAAATACTCGAAAGCAATATAATTTAAGATTTCAAAACCCCTCGCGGCGTCCCTGGCTGGTTTTCGTTTCATAGACGCCATTTTTCAGTTTTCGATGTTAGTGCCACCTACATGCCTTAAGCTAATATTGTACCAATTGGAGATAAAAACTGATGAGATGAGGGTTAAAATTGAAAATAATAAAAATAATAAAATAATAATTATTTTGTATAAATTTTAAATATTTATGTTTAATAAATTTTCTTGTGCAAGATTTTATGAACATCCTGTATGATTGTTTAGTTGTCTCCAACTTTTCAAATATTTATGAGAACGGTTTGCAACTCGTTGTCAATCAAGATCAACAAACTGCGTCATATTTGATCTCGTTAAAGAATGTATGTGTGAGTGTGATACAGCTATCCCACATTGTGTTACGCGTATCATATGTAACGCATCGACATAAATATCTACCACACCATAGTTATCGCACATCATCTCATATAGGTTCTGTATGTACTTTTAACTCGTCTTTCCCAAGCACTAGAACCCCTTAACTCCACTATAGGTAGGCTTGCCAGATTTCTGAAATGCTAATGCCCCCCGCCTCCGTCACTGTCGTGGGTATTCAAGGGGTACACATCGCTGGCTGGTTTTTATAGAGTAGTTTTTTCTCAATGCTATAAAAAATGGGCCTAATAATAAACTTAAATTACGGGTTATCATAAATGACACAAGCATATGAATTTAAACATTATTTTTTTAGAAGACAATATTTACAAATTACTTAAACAAGAAGCATTTAAAATGAGGAATTAAAAAAAATTAACAATATTTTTCATTGTATAGAACTTTTTTCAGAAAGTATTTTTTAGATTTAATCTTACTGTCAAAATCGGTACAATCCGATTGACATGTCATTAAGCCATTAACCGTAGTCTCCTTCATCATATCAGCAGCCAAATAAATTTCTTCTGGTGCTAAAGCTGCACCCTTCAGTGCATAATATTAGACTCTACTGTAGGAGAACAGCATTGCAATTTATTAGCAGAATATCGCTCTTCTATAGTTTTAATTTTTCATACAGTGCGGTGAAAGGCAGAGAAAGTAAAGGGCGGTGAAAGGCAGAGATTTCTTCATAATCCTTCTTATTATTTCAAAACATTTTTTTTTTTTTTTCATCTTTCCCAAATAAATTTTTTTCCGGGACGCCAAGCAAACCGGCCGGGAAACCGGGATTTTGTCTGAAATCCGGGACTGTCCCGGTCAAACCGGGACGTCTGGCAAGCCTAACTATAGGGGCCTTACCGAGCACATTTTCAAAATACCCGACAGATAAAAAGCAAATTGTGATATTTGCATTTGAATTTCTTTCTTTCTTTCTTTCTTTCTTTTTTTTTTTTTTTTTTGAAGATACGAACCAAGAACTAACCCAATAAATGAAGACAGCAAAGATTGTTTTTTTTTTCTTCTTATATTTGGGGAATAAATTGATCTTACTTTCAATCCCCCCCCCCCCATTAAATAGATTTTCTTTGAAACAGGATTAGGCGATTATAACAATGGAAAAAACTTAGAAATCGTATTAAAAACTAAAAAAAAAAACGAGTGTAAAAGTTTTATAGAGTATAATTGTCGCTTTGAAGGTGTAAGAAAAAAACCGTAAAGAGAGAGAAAAAAACTTAATTTTAAAGCTAAAAATTAGTGGAAACAAAGAAAGAAAATGGCGGAAAAAAGAAAGACAAGTAATCCTTTAAGATGTTTGAACAAGAAGAAAAAGCTAAAACCTTCAACTAACTAATGCTACTGTAAACAGTTATTTTCGTTCTTTTAAAATGAATAACAGCTGCATTTCTTCCGAAGCAAATAAATACAGTAAAACCTGTAAAGTTGATCACCCTTGTAAGTTGATTACCTATCAATGTTGATCTCCAATATACACCATACAATACTTGAAGTATTTATTGACAGGGGTTGCTGCAAAAGTTTGCAATAGCTTCACAATTCGTTAAAAGACTTAAACTACGAAAATATTGAAATTTTTCTTGGAGTTCCTGAGGTATAAATAAGAGCGATTCAATGTAGGTAAAGCTTGACCGCGAAGAGAAGGCGGTTGACCTTGAAGCAAACACATCATTTGTATCGTTTGTAATAGATTGATTGTAATTATTTTATGATAGATAGGATCAATGAAAACGACTCTCACTTTTAGGTGCTTTCTGGTTGATTCTACCTATTACAAATGATACAAAATGAGGTTTCGCTTCAAGGTCATCCGCCTTCTCTTCGTGGTGAAGCTATACATCAGTCTTATTTATTTTTTTCTGTTAATTATGATTTGTCATACTTCACCACGGTTTGATTTTCAAAAATTTCAGAACCACTGGTTTTAGTGCATTATTTTAGAAACAACATCTACACCATGATGCAGGTTTGTAAAAAGAAAAAAAAAAAGATTTCGCGTTTTATATCAACTTTTTTGGCTTACAATTTTCGGGAAAAAAATATTTTACTCACTATATGTACAGGATACTTAATCCTTAAGAAACCAAGGACAGTCGAATGAACGAGGAATTTTTAAAGTTGCATTTTTTAAAACTAAATTTGAATATAAAATTCTGCAAAGTTGTCTGTAAAATAACTTTGTTTATCCGTACTAACTGAGGCCCAATGCAATCCAGAGAATTGAAAATCTAAATCCAGATAATCCGGATAATACGGGTAATAAACGAAATCCTGAAACAAGCAGACTTGCAGTTTATCGCGACAGTCCACAATGTTTGTAACAAAATTACATAAAAACGTTTATAAGACTGAAAAATACAAAAATAGTTTTTCACAGCATTTTTTCTATCAACACTTATCTACTGTCTTCTCTTTCAAAAAAAAAAAAAAAAAATATGGCATTCAAGTTTAGCTATATCATTAACTATCTAATACTAATAATGTAAAAAAATAATTTTTTTAACCTTAAATATAATTCAGGACCTTAATAATAGGCTCTGTCTAGGACAGTTTAGCAAAAATGTAATACGGTTAAATGAGTTCCCTTTATTTTTCTTTTATATTACTTCTCACGAAAACTCAGTTTGTATTTTTTTAAAGCATTTTTTATTTTTAAAGTATTTATGATTAGAAAATGGCACGTTTTTGGAGAATTATCCAAACTATCAGTGGCGTATATATGTTTTTATTTTGGCGGGAGCCCATATAACCAAGATTAGCTTTCCCCCCGCCACTTTTTTTTTTTTTTGAGGGGGGGGGGAGGCAACAGTGCCTTGACCTTTCCATTTTTTTTCGAGGTGGGGCTAGGACTTCATACTGTCACCCAGTGGTCCAACCAAAAAATAGTTTTAGAAGGGCACTCAAAATATTCTCGCTTCTGGTTGGTGGAAGAGGGGGGAATGTACGGGGGTTCTCCCCAGAATTTTTTTGGATTTGTAGTACAAAGAACGCAGTTTTAGGCGATCTCTGGCGATGCTGCGGGGGGAAATTCGGAAGGCTTTCTGCGGAAATTTTTAGAAATTGAAATATTAAAAACGCTATTATAAGCTATATTTGTTGACGTTAGGGTAATGAAAGGAATGGGCATTTTTGAAGTTGCCCCCGATGGCTTTTTTTTTTTTAAATAGAGCGAAATACGTCACCCCTCCGCACAATTTTTCGAAATTGAAGTTCTAAAAACGCAGATTTAGACTAACTTTGATAATGTTACGGGCAGGGATGTTCTGGGACTCTCCCCAAAAACTATTTTGAAATTAAAGTCCTAAAAACCGCAGTTTTAAAGAGATATTCAGTAATATTAGGTGGAGGGATGTAAACGCTCTCCACCTTAAATTTTTTTCGAAATTGTAGTTTTTCCTTTTCCGATTTCATACGGGAGCAGTTTGACCCTCATACGAAATTTTTTCGTAATTGAAATCTTAAAAGCGTGACTGTGGATCATATTTGGTAACGTTAGGAGTTCAGTCGTTTTTCAAAATTGAATCTCCATAAAAGCAATTTTAAACGATTTTCGATGCTTTCAAAAGGCAAGGCGTTAGATAATTGCCCGTTGGAAATGTTTCGTCATTGAAGCCCTGAAAACGAGGTTCGAGAAGCTCTTTAATGGTCTTAGTGGTTGGATGGGGCTTGCTAAGTATAGCATTTTGAATACTTTCTTATTTTTAGACCGATAGGGAAAAAAGAAAAAAAAATGGGGTGGAGACCGGTAAAAGAAATAGGGGTACTCGGACGTAATTACCAGATCAATAGTCAGTACCTTTTGATTATTTTTTATTTTAATGTTATTTTAAGAATCTATTCAGATTTTTTTCCCAACATCCGGCAATTTTCGGAAAGGAGGAGTTCGAGAATCCTTCCCTGAAAGGTGAAACGCAATTTCAGGTCATCTTTGGAGTCGTTTAAACGTAAGAAATGGTTTTAGGAATCTTCCTCCAAAACTTTTCAAAATTTAAATCTTAAAGGTTAAATATCAGACTATTTTTGCTAGTAACCTTAGTTAAAAGGTGTTGGTTCGGGAACCCTCTTCCAGAATTGTTTTGTAATTGATGTCCGAAAAAGGCCGAAATAAATGCGTTTTTAGGACATAAATTTCCATTGTTACTCAACCCAACTAAAACTTATTTTAAATTTCTTGCAGGGGACGAGAGTTAACGAGAGAAATATTTTGGAGACCCTTCTTTTCAAACTGACTTGTTGTTAAAATGACTTCGCTTCCCCAAGACATGTTCTTTTCGTGAGTAAGGGGTACGGATCCCCTGACCCTTTCTGAACACCATTGTCTGGTGCCATCAAATGCAGGGTTCCAAAACTTTAACGATTCGCGGCACATTTTGAAGAACTAAAATTTTCTCACGGCATCCTCGTCTAGTTTTATGTACATTGTTACCAAGGGCACTTCGCGGCACCCCTCATCTCTTCCTGCGGCACCCAGTTCAAAAATCTCTGATCTAACGTATTATAATTATTATTACCTATTTATTCATTATTATTATTTTTTCTTTTTTGTAGCTAAAAGTTTAGAAATTATTTGTGAGCAACTAAAACCAAAATTAACTAACTTCATTAATTTTTTTTCCAGATTTTGGAGGGGGCCCAGGCCACCTCAGCCCCTCCCTTATATACGCCGTTGCAAACTATCCCCTTCTAATTCTTCAAAGGGTGCCACGAATCTCAAAATTTGGGAATCTGTGCCATAGTATGAAGTATCGTCATATTGGGTGACTTTACCCGCAGCAGAATTTGAGTCTATGTTCTTTACAAAATTCATGTAAAGAAACTTAGACTCTATGTAGAGCGTTTTGTGCAGCATTTGATATGTCTATTAAAATGAAATTGTCCTACAGTTTTTTCCTTCGTTTTCTCAATTTGTTTTTCTCCATTAACAGTAAAAGATTGCTGCAATTCCAGAAGAAAAAAAGAACTATGTCACGGTTCAAAGTCAACATGTCATTTATTGTTGAAGTTTCTACTTCGGACACTATTCGCTCCAATGGTTTCTTGAAAAATCACCGAAAATGAAAGCCATTGAAGAATAGTTTTTGCTAGTGTACCTTACACAGTAAATTACAGTATTGTCAGCGATTGGTTCTACATCATCGGTCTTTTACGTCATGCAAAACTGTCTTCCGACGGGATATAAATATAGACTTAACTGACGATGAATTAGTATGTATTCATCATGACTCTTAATGACAAACAAACAACGCTGAAAATATTTTTAAGAATGTTTTCAGCGCATGGGTAAGTATTTGTAACAAACATAGCTTTCTTACCGTCATAAGGTAAATATCTCAGACCTAAACCAAAATAGAGGTGGATGAACTTTAGTGTCTTAAGTAGACAGGTCTTTTCCACTCTGTGTTCCTTCAGAAAAATAAGGAAAAAAATATACAACACTAGGCGCCTGTTTCCGGTAGGTAAAACGTTTCAAGATTTACGTACATCATTGTTGTCATTTTATATGATAAAAAGATCTGATGCCAAAATTTGTTAATATACATGTTACAGTTACAACTGAGTTCGAATGCAAAAAAACACGCAGTTGCGGGTTTACAAGTTTGGAGGCATGTAGCAATGCATTTTTGGAGTCCCCTTTGCCTATCTCGTATCTATGAAATATTTATGATGTGAATTTTTGAAACTCCTACGGGGCCACTCGCGATTGCGACACTCGTTATATGGTAAATACACCACTAAGTACACACGCGGCAGTTACATACCTTTCCAACTATCTTGACTGGAGGTTCACAGTAAGCATCTGTCTAAAATTACAGATCAGTTCAGACTCTTCTCACTCCCTGTCTCCCCCTACAGAAGGAAGTCTCGGCGCCGCTACCGGTCAAGACAGACGATTGGTTTTACGAATTAACTCAAACAAAGTTATTATATAGTGCTTCTCAGCATTTTTGGCAAGTGGAGAAAGAGTCAAAATCATTGAATTCCTAAGAAATGGAGAAGGCAGTAAACGCGATAAGCAACATATTCACAATGTGCGCACCTTAACACTGAGTTAGGTCCGAGTTTTCATTTGAAAATTAATTCTAGAAAACAAAAAACCACTTTTCCCGAAAAAAAACTGTTTTGCCAAAGTTTGATTATAGCAACCTAGGCTTCTCTTGTTTTCAACAGGTTTTGAAATTAACTCATCCAAAGACGAGCGACAACAATACTGCGGTGAACTATACACTGTCAAAAATACGGGTGCTTTGGAATGCTATTTGGCTCCCTGGGGTGAAAACATGGTGCCGCTGAGTGCAATGGAGGCTAGGAAATGTGATTAAGGTGAATGGCACTAATAAATGTGCAGACGGACCTCCTAAATGCAAGGGTGAAACGTTGGCGTATACGCTCTCTGACATCGTTCAACCACAATCAATGGCGGACGATGCAAGTAACTACAAGATGCATTTCCACATTGAATGAAGTATGAAATTGGATTTCAACTAAACACTTCTGCGATTACTCTTCAAAATCTCGCGTAAGCACAGGCATTTGATCATAGTAGCTTTTAAGGCTTTCGAACATATATAGCAATGTTTCAAAGTACGTTAATTCTTCAGTTTGTCGTAATGTACTTGTCTTGCTATTTCTATTATGCATAAATTTTACCTAGAAATATATATCAGCACTGGATAAGTAACATTTAATAATCAAAATACTTAAATTAGATGATATTTGAAAAGTTAATTCAACTATTAATTTTAAATATGTGGTTTTACTTGCTTGTGTTGTCAGGAATCTTGTGGATTTTTAACTAGGAGATAAAAAGATAGCGGTGGTTTGGAAAAGAAATTCTTTCTCCGTCTCGATTTTTTTAAATTTATTATCTCGTGTAGTCACAGCGTAATTGCTTGAAGCGAATGAGTCAGCTTTTTTCGTCACTGCAGTTAGAACGAAAAGATCGTTAAAATTTGTTTTGGCTTTTATCTGTCATTGAAAAAAAAAGTGTTTCACCTTTTTTTAAAAAAGTTCTTATTTATTTTCTATACCAGAGATTCCCAACCTTTTTCCCCTAGCGAACCTCTTCCAAACTCCGAAAGAAAATGGCAAACCCCTTGGGTACTAGGTAATACGTAACGAAAAACAAAAAGCATAGACATAGACACACACACACATGAACAATAAAATTTGCGAGATTTTTTTTTTAGTTTGATGCTGCTCCATAGTGAGCAACAAGAACGAAAACATAATTGCAAAATATATAATTACAATTATTGCTACGAACTAAAATGATCGCTAAAATAGGAATGCAAAACAAATTCACCAAAATATAAACTGATTATTCTGCGTGAGCTTCTATCAACTTTGAAAAAAAAAATTTTAATGGAATTTTTGTAGAACAAAGAGGCTCAAAATTTGGCTGAAATTTTTCTGACACAAAGTTATATTTACCTCTATCACTAAATCAGAAGTCAATTAAAGAATTATCTTTAAAATACCTTTCATGGAGCTGCCTCAGGTTAATTAAATGAACTTTTTCTTCCAGTAAAATGAGAAAGATCTCTAGGTTTAAGTCTTCTTAAAAAGGACTACAAGCCTAGCTGTTTGATAAAGATATACTGCGTAAGTTAATCGTTTGACTGCTGAAGAATTTTCTTGTAATTATGCTATAAGGGCGGAGTAAAATGAGTATATCTAAAAGTAAAAAAGCATCTATTTTTTAATAAATTCATTTACTCTAATTTTAACACAAAAGGTGAATTTAATAAAACAAATATATTTTTAAGCTCATTTACTACAAGAGAATTTTTTTCATACAAACTCCTTATTTACATATAGCATAAATTAAGTTGCATGGTTAAAATCCGTGGAATATTTTTTTTTACTGCATAAACTTCACACTGCCAGACTTTCACCCACGAAAATTTACTAAAGTAATCAATTTTCCATACTTCCTGTGGTATTTTTGGGTTGCTAGCCATTCTTTCTCTTTTTCGACAGTAATGCTCGAAGTAAATTGTAGTCTATGTAATGTGAAAATTTTAGCAACAAACAACAGCGCGATCTCACTTCTATGCATTTTTGACTCAACACGCAAGAAGAGCGGCAGCTCTTCGTCGGACGCAAATAGTAAAGAAACTAAACATCAAAATATTTGAGACGCTCGCATATACTCCATGCAATGTTTTCATCAAGTTTAATCAACCTTTCCGATCAAAAACTTCTGAGGATTGAGGAAAGGAATGCTTTCAAATTCTTTCATCCGAGGACATTCTATTCATAAGTAGAGCTTTTTCAGCATGGCTTCAGGACTATCATTCTCAAGCGCTAAAACCGGCGCTTTGCAATGACAAAATGAATTCTTTAATAAATGTAAAATGTGTCAGCAAGTATGCAAAAATTTTCATGCTAAGGCTATCGAATGTGCGAGAGACAAATGAATAAAAAAGAAGCAAAATTTGCTTGAAACCGCTTGAACATAAGACTTCTTCAGAAGCAGGCATGTTAGAACTCAACAACTTATTCAATGTAGAAACTGAACTAAGACTTAGTTTTTTTACAACTCAAAACAATAAATAATAATGTACACAATTGTATCCAAAAATGCACACAACACTTGGGGGGGGGGGAGTCAGCAACAGAAAACAGATAGGGTGCTAATGTTCTGCCATAGGGTTCCATTTTTCACCGCGGTACACGCTGGGTGAAGGGTGCCAGTTTTTCACTCGTGTTAAGGGTGCAATTTCAGCACCGTATAGGGTGCCCCTGGTGAACAAGCTTTTCACCCTTGAAAGGTGCCAAATGCAACCTGTAGTTTTAGTAGTGTACCATTGTTGCTAGGTACTTAGTTTCATAGTTGTCCTTTTTGTCTGTGCATATAGTTCGATTGCAGATTTTTATTCGCTTTTGCATATGCAGTACCAGAACATGAATAGTCGAATTTAATTAAAATGAATTTCATTGAAAGTATACATCATCTAAAATCGTTATCATTTGCTATTGTTTCAAAGTATTAGGGGGACCGGAAAGCAACATCGTGTTTTCAAAACAAATAATTTTTATCCAGATTTTATTTTCAATCAAATATTTAATTACCCTCGTTATCAGCATCTTTTTGCCAATTAATGTGCAAACTTCTGACCCCCGGATCGATAAAAATGAACTGTGGAAAATAGCCAAATTTTCAGGTTATTATCAGCTAGAAAGTGCAGTAGCGATGAAAAAAAAAAAAAAATCAGATGGTGCACTGTCAGACGGGCATATTCCAGTGATTGTCAACAGAAAAGGCATGATTCTGAGACATGATCGTGCAAGACGTCACTGTTAAAGACGAACCCTGGAAAAAAAAAACAATCAATGCCAGTGGTTTGCCTCTCCCAACGTACTCACCCGACAATGCATCACCTGATTTTCCTCTATTTCGATCGCTGTGTGACAAAAACCATGAAAATTTGGCTAAGATCCGAAATGACATACATCTCCTAGTGAATGCCTTGCTTTTTCAGCAATTGCAACCCGAGTCAAACAAAACATCAGCTCCTCTTGGAGACAGGCCTTGAATACATGAGTGGTACAAAGGAGTTCGTCCTGGTGCTGCTTTACTTGGGGCAAGTAATGGAGAAGATCTAACGGTTCTGGCCAGGCTACGAAGGAGACACACACACGAGCACAACGACCTGTGGCTGGTCTGAAAGTTCATCCTCTATGTCCAAAATGCAATATGAAACAAACTGCTCCTGCCCATATGAAGCAGTGAGAAGCAAAGGGACGCAAGTGGACATTTTCAAGTTTTGAGTAAAACGAGTTATAAAGATAACGTCCTAGGTAGGCTTACATTGATTTTTTCCCCCAAATCATGCTGTACAGCAGCACCTACCAGGGCTACTAGAACTATCTCTTGCCATAAGACAGAGGAGAGGTTCCCCTACTATTTGTACTGGTTATCTCCAAATTTTTAATTTTGCCACTTGCATCCCTTTGCTTCTCACTGCCTCATATGTTTTCCTGCAAGAGCCAGCTGTACTCCAATCCTTCTGCTGTTTTGGTGGGACTGAAAAAGCACGTCATGGACTTGGTCTAGTCTAGAGGTTTCTGTCTGCTAAGTGGGATAAGAAACGACAACATGACATCTCCAGATATTTTTTTCTAACACTAATTGATTTTTATCGATCCAGAATTTAAAATTTGTACACGGCATGCAAAAAGGTAGTTGATAAAGATGGAAATTACAACCACTGGTCAAAAATAAAAACATAGTAAAAATTTAAACGATTTAAAAAAAAAAAAAAATACTCTCCGGTCCCTCTAATGTATTATGGATTCATCAATCAATTGACCAAGTAGCATACTTTTAAACTTCTTATATTTTGGCTAAAATTTTATATTATTCAAAGTGCACCCTGTCGAAAAAACTTTTGCGAATCGCAATCATTTCCTATGTTTTTACTTCCTTTTACAAACGAGCTGATGTGTGCCTCACATGACTTCCTTTTACTCCATTTTAATGTCATTTTCCCATTATTGGCAATTTTAATGTGATTCAATAGTTTAATCTCTAAATATTAAAAACGATGGCCAAATTAAAACCAGATAAAAAAAATCGCCAAATTTTCCGCCAAGTTGGCGACAAAACTTGGCGACCAAAAGACTGGCGATATATCGCCAAGTGTCCGCCAAATTGTAACACCACTTAAGTTTGCATTGATATTAACAATGATTTCCCCCCAAAAAGGTGCAAAAGACCCCCTTAGGAACATCCGAAAGCAACCAAAAGGGGAGGTGCACAACTAGACCCCACTACGAGTCTATGTACCAAATTTCAACTTTCTAGGACATACCATTTTTGAGTTAAGCGAGATACATACGCACATACGCACATACGCACATACGCACATACACACATACGCACATACACACATACGCACATACATACAGACGTCACGAGAAAAGTCGTTGTAATTACCTCGGTGATGGTCAAAATGGATATTTCGCGTGTCTATACATTCTTAGGCACTTTTCCGCATGTGGTCGAATCGAAAAAAAAACTCAACATTCATTTGGGGGTGAGCAAAATGGAAATTAAGGGCGATTTTTGAGTGAAAATTTTTTCGCGAATACAATACTTCCTTTTTTGTAAAAGGAAGTAAAAAGGAAGTATTGTATTCGCGAAAAAATTTTCACTCAAAAATCGCCCTTAATTTCCATTTTGCTCACCCCCAAATGAATGTTGAGTTTTTTTTTTTCGATTCGACCACATGCGGAAAAGTGCCTAAGAATGTATAGACACGCGAAATATCCATTTTGACCATCACCGAGGTAATTACAACGACTTTTCTCGTGACGTCTGTATGTATGTGCGTATGTGTGTATGTGCGTATGTGCGTATGTGCGTATGTGCGTATGTATCTCGCATAACTCAAAAATGGTATGTCCTAGAAAGTTGAAATTTGGTACATAGACTCGTAGTGGGGTCTAGTTGTGCACCTCCTATTTTGGTTGCATTCGGGTGTTTCTAAAGGGGTCTTTTGCACCTTTTTGGGGGGAAATCATTGTTAATTTCGATGCAAACTCAAGTGGTGTTATAATTTGGCGGTCACTTGGCGATATATCGCCAGTCTTTTGGTTGCCAAGTTTTGTCGCCAACTTGGCGAGAAATTTGGCGATTTTTTTCTTTTTTTTTAAATTTGCTTTCAATGTGGCCATTGCTAGTGATATTTAAAGAGTTAGAGAGAGAATCCCATTAAAATTGCAATAATAGGGAAATAGCATTAAATTGGTGTAAAAGGAAGTCATGTGATGCACACATCAGCTCGTTTTGTTTGTTTTTTCATGAGAAAAACACTATGTACTCATCATACATACATGGGGATTCAACTCATTCGGACATCAATTTACGAAATGACTGACTAGAATCTACAATGTCCTAGTAACGAGGACAAATTTGTAATGATTACAAATGAGAACTAGAATTCTCTGAAATGGTGGAACCGACGATTTCTGAATCACCAATTAGGACAAGAAAGAACAGAAACAAGAGGATAATTGGTTTGCCAACTAATAATGGAAGCTTTGGCTTTAGCAAGGAAAACAAAAGGTTTAATATCAAACTCCATTCTTCTTTCAAATAAAATCAAATTATAAAAATACCTAAAATAAAACCCGATGTCATTTTCTAAAAAAATATATAACAATACTTTCTCTGTTTTTCAAAGCTGTCTGGTAAGATATTTACTCTTTATATCGAATATGTTACAAATTGAAAGTGTCTAAAATGTATTTTCAGTCACGAGAAATTGAGAAAATTTCAGAGAATCTAAATATGTTTTTAATTTTCTGTTTCGAGGAATAGAAAAAGGTTATAAATAACAATCAAAGTACAGTTTCTCTCTTAACAGAGAATTTTTCTTTGCTATAGTTTATTGTTCATTAGTAAATGCAATTAATTTGAGACGAACAAGATGCGAGTGGATATAGAAATTTTTGGAATTTCTCCTATTTAACTCTCTAGTTTTCATTCACATTTTATGCATTTGGCCGTGTTATTTTCAGTATTTCCCATTTTTAATGATCCATTTTTACTTCCTTTTACAAAAAAGGAAGTATTGTATTCGCGAAAAAAATTTCACTCAAAAACTGACCTTAATTTCCATTTTACTCACCCCCGAATGAATATTGAATTTTCTTTTCGACTCGACCACTCGTGTATAAGTGCCTAGGAACTTATAGACACGCGAAATATCCGTAATGACGATTCACGAGTTAATTACAACGAATTTTTTCGTGACGTCTATATGTACGTAGGTATGTCTGTGCGTATGTTCGTATGTGCGTATGTGCGGATGTATGTCGCATAACTCAAGAATGGTAAGTCCTAGAAAGTTAAAATTGGGTACGTAGACTCCTAGTGGGGTCTAGTTGTGCACCTCCCCTTCTGGTTGCATTCGGGTGTTTCTAAAGGGGTCTTGTGCCCCTTTTTGGAGGAAAATCATTGTTAATTTCGATGTAAATTAAATGGTGTTATGATTTGACGGACACTTGGCGATACATCGCCATTTTTGTCGCCAACTTGGCGATTTTTTTTTGTTTGTTTGTTTGTTTTAATTTGGCCACTGTTAGTGATATTTAGAGAGTAAACTATTGAATTACATTAAAATTGCCAGTAACGGGGAAATTACATTAAATTGGAGAAAAAGGAAGTCATGTAATGCACACATCAGCTCGCTTCTTTTCCATTGATGTAACAATTTCTTTTACCTTTTTAGTAATGTATTTTAAGGCAGGTAGTTTTTAAGCTGCAAAAGTTGTTTCGAGATTGGACCATCTTTTGTTTCCGAGGTTTTAAGCTTTTTTCTAGGATAAGAAAGTATTAAGAAGTTTTGTTTTTACTTTGTCAATCATATCATTTCATCGAATTTTCCTTTGCTAAAATTCATTTTTCATAATTACATGTTCAGTTTTTAGTACAAAGTCCTTTCTCGGAAATTCTGCTTAGCAGAAGGCTCCATTTGCAGGACACTTTTCAACAATCAAAACAAATAAGCATCGTTGAGTTTTTTCAAAAAATATATTTATTAAAAAAACAAAAACTTTATTTTCTGCATTTGCGGTTTCAAAACTCAAACGAGATTCGCAAATTTCCCTCCAACCTCCAACCTGTATTCCAAAACTTATTTTAAACCTCCAAAATTTCCAGGGGGAGGGAATTTATCAATCCAGGGGGGAGGTCATGGTGTAAATTGCAACAATCAAGTTGGAGGGTATGTGCATTTTTCATTTTAGGAGGTCTCAATATTTGAGGGTCTCTAAACTATTTGGCGGGGGAGGGGGCACTCTTAATCCGAGCTTGACATAAAAGTTCGGATCAACGGTGTCCCCTCCATCAGTTATTACCCCATACCTGAAATAGCTTAGGGTCCTACCGAGTCTTAATTCAGCCCTGCCCCTGGTAGGAAACATTCACTTTGTAGAAGAATAAAATAAAGTAAAATAATAAAAAAAAGGGAGAGGGGGCGGCAATTTTCACTATTAGTCATGCAGTAGGGGAGTGTGGGACAAAGTGAATTCGTTTTTACATAGCTTACTTTCTTCAAAATGAAAAAATTGGAAATTTGTTTCGAAAATTGCAGTGTATAAAGAAAGAACAATGTATTTTATTACAAAACTAGAGTTGAAACGTTATTTTTCATTTTTGACACTAAATTTTTGTATTTTCAAAAAAAAAAGAGGAAAAATTTTCCTTTTCCTTTTTTTTTCCATGGGGAAAAATGAAAAATTAATTTTTGCAATGAAATATTTTCTGTTTGATTATTAAAAATATTTTTGATCAAATCAATGAGTAAATAAAAGAATGAATGAATAGCTGAATAAATAATGAAAAAATAAATTAATATGTAAATTAATATGTATGAGAAAAATAAACGAGCTGATGTGTGCATCACATGACTTCCTTTCACCCCAATTTCACCAACAGTGGCCAAATTAAAATCAGATTTTTTTTACAAAATCGCCAAATTTGTCGCCAAGTCGGCGAAAAAACTTGGCGACCAAAAGACTGGCGATATATATTGCCAAGTTTCCGCCAAATTATAACACCACTTGAGTTTACATTGAAATTAACAATGATTTCCCCCCAAAATGGGGCAAAAGACTTCTTTAGGAACACCAGAATGCAACCAAAAGGGAAGGTGCACAACGAGACCCCACTAGGAGTATACGTACCAAATTTCAACTTTCTAGGACATACCGTTCTTGAGTTATGTGACATACCTACGCTTATTCGCACATACGTACATACAGACGTCACGAGAAAACTCGTTGTAATTAACTCGGGAATGGGGCCCGAGTTAATTGCAACGAGTAAATGTCAAAATGGATATTCGCGTGTCTATACGTTCTTAGGCACTTATCCACGCGTGGTCGAGTCGAAAAGAAAACTCAATATTCATTCGGGGGTGAGTAAAATGGAAATTAAGATCGATTTTTGAGTGAAATTTTTTTCGCGAATACAATACTACCTTTTTTATCAAAGGAAGTAAAAAGAGGAAAGTAAAAAAAAAAGAAAATAAGTGAATGGATGCATAAATAAGTAAATTAATAAATGAAGGGAAGTAAATGACTCAATAAATGAATTAATTAATGAATGAACAAATTGAAAGTGAGATAAATAAATACCTTTGTGTTGAAAAGTAAAGTAAAAAATAACAACGTCAGAAAGCAAAAATTGCATATTACTGCACATACGTATTTTGGCGTTATAAGGAACGCCCTTTTCAATGCAAAAAGTAATGAGCTTATGGATGAAATATGAATTATATGATCGGGGAAATTCTTAAAGGTTCTCTGAAACTAAAGGTCCTCAGATATTGTCCATCAGGGTTTCTCAAACTGGGTGCCGTAGGAAGAGGAAAGGGGTGCCGCTAAGTGTCCATGTTATCCATATGTATGTTAGGTGGGTGTGCCAACTAAGGCCATGTAAACCAAAAGTCATCCCCCTAGTTTTCAATGTAGCATAATAAAAATTCGTCATATATCGTATTTTCATGGTCATCACAAAGCCTGACATGATTTAGCCTTTTCAACCAGCAGTTTTTGATTACCAGGGAACAATGTGGCGAAAGTTATTTCCGAAAAAAGAAGTCAAAACTATCCTTTTTTACGGTACAGAAAAAAGTTGTCAAAACTATCTTATTTTACGGTACAGAAAAAAGATGTCAAAACTATCTTATTTTACGACACAGAAAAAAGATGCCAAAACTATCTTACTTTACGGTGAATTTTGTTTCAACGTAGTTCACTGTAGTTTACTAGCATAAAAAAGTTGATTATTATTTTTGAAATCTCATTTATGCAGTTGACGATTTCAAAGACAAAAATGTCTTTGTGTACCGTCCTTTTTTCCTTTGATTTGATATCCTAGCAAAGTAGTTTGAAGTCCAATAAGTCATTTAATGAATATGCAAAAGCTGGTGCCAATTCAGTCAAAAATGATCGTCATATTTGGTTATGAACATTAGGATGACCTTATTTAGCGTATGTACCTTATATAATCGAGATGGACTAGGGCGCCGTGAGAAAATTCTACTTCGTCAAAGGGTGCCGCCAGTCGAAAAAGTTTGAGAACCCCTGGTTTACATGATTAGTTCAAAAATTAAGTATGAGAAATCAAAGGTAATGAGTGTTTCCTGAATGAGTTTTGACGTCATTCTTCAAATCTGTTTCTCGAAAACGAAAAAGTCTTGCATAATACTCCTTTGCTTTTTTTTTCTGAGAACTTTAATGGGTAAATAATGGAAAAATCATGTGATACATCTAATGTATTTCCTTCTACCAATTTGCTCCCGTTCCCTTAATGCATTTTCAATTTTATCTTACTTCAACATTCGTGTTTTGCAACGTCCTTACAATATTTATCAATTCTAGGTGTTATTTTTTGTTTAAATGCTTCCGCTTCATTTTCCTCACTTTTTCTGTGTGATTTATTAACCTTTTTTTCCTCGTTTAACGTTAATATTTTTTGGAAATGAATCAAAAGTTTTTATTTCTTGAACCTACTAAAATACTTCCCTTTGAATGTTAAGTCAGTTATAGTAAACTTTAAAAAAAAAAAAGTATTTTTTTGTACGACGATATGCTTAACTGCTACTTCTTAAAAAAATAAAACATTTATTTATTTTTTTATGTTCATTATTAATAAAGAAATTGAGTCGTTCAGAAGGATTTAAGTTATTGCATTTAAGAAAATGTCTGACTTTCCTTAGTCAAAAAAAAAAAAAAAAAAAAAACCTCAGCACAGATTCTAAACTTGAATGTTTCTAAAAAATTCAAATTAAAGTGAAATGTAACTTGCTCGGCCAGTATTATAACTAAAAAACAATTTATGCAACAATGACTACTGATACACATAAAATAATTACAGAGTTTTCCTGAATGATTTTGCTACCAACGACATACATTTATAAATCTAAAAGTTTTCAAAATAATTTTTGGATTCCAATAAATTATGCCAAATTTTTCTTTTTGTAAGAATTTGCATGTAAACAACTTTATTATTTTTTCTCCGAAAAACCTAATGTGATACACAATAATTTTCAATCACTAAAAATACCGAAGAAAAGTTTTAGTTGCAAAATGATTTTTCAAAATAAAAGAAGCTTCAAATATGCAGCAATAATGATGTAAAACTGATGAACAGCGAGACTTTTTAGCTTGAATTTTTTTTAATAAATATTTTATTTTACAAACAAATAATGAATCTAAAACTTTTCTTTTTCTTTTAAAGCCAATAATTTTCAAAAAAATCTGTGATTAGCAATAATTTAGTAAATACTAAAATAAAGTTTGCGATAAATAAAGTAAATAAATCATGAGAAAAAAAATAAAATAACAATTAACTTACCAGACATTACCAGATATACCACTGTCCAAGTTTTAGAATAGGCTACAAATATTTATTTAAAAAAACCCGAATTTTGTGAAGTACGCAACATTTGTGAACTTTTTTAAAATTTTACCCTTGACAATGCCATGATTTCTGTATTTTATCAATGTCCTAAATGTCCTTAATGAATTCTTTAGACCAATTTATTTTCTAAAATCTTCATTAACGTCAGACACTGATAAATATAGATGATAATTTTTATGAGTCTCTTGAATTAACATGGATGCAAATGACTTAAAACTTTCGAGTTGAATGAGAGCGGCAAAATTAGAAGTCTACAAGTCCTCAACTTCGTTTTTTTTTTTCTTTTCTTTTTTTTTTTTTAAAGTTTATGTGATTTATGTAAACAGACTTTATTTCATTTATGTTTTCTTTTTGGACGAGAATCTATTTAGTTAAGACGATATTATATTTTAAAATTTCTTTTCCATATTATAGTATACATACAATGTAGCAAATGGATCTCTATATGCCATATTTTTCTCTACACTATATCATTTAGTGTCTTAAGATTGTCTAATAGTTTTCATTAAAAACAATAAGTTTAAAATAATGTTTAACACATAATTATGAATGTCCTAACGGTAGAAGCACATAGTAAAGATAAACAAGTGAGTGCTATAGAAGCAGATGCAATCGATTTTGGAATGCGTGAAAAATCGGGACTGACGTATAAAAGCGCCAGAAACGGCTAAAATGCTTAAATTTTGCATCTAATCTGTAGAATTCGAAAAATATGCATGTTTTTGAACCCAAAAATCCATGACCAGTTATCAGTTTCCATGACTCTTGAGCATTTTTTGCTGAAAATCATGACTTTTCATGACCATTTTCGATCATAGTCGAAATCTATGACATTCCAGGTGTGCGGACACCAATATAAAAAACAGCAAGTAATAATGTTACTGTAATTAAGTAATGTTACTACATTTTTGAACTGGTTAAGACAGCAACAAAGCGTATGGAACATTAAAAGGAATTGTTGATAGAAATTGGCTTTGCTGCAAAGAGGGGTGCCGACTCCGGGGGTACTGCGGTACTCGAGCACGGCCCGAAATTTTTGTGAGGGTGCTAGGTACCCCCACCACAAATAAGAAAAAAATATATAAAAGGGGAAAATGATATTATTTTTTTTTAATAATAAAAAGAGCTTTTTTTTCATTGAACGTTAGCCTTCCTTATGAAGTTCTCTTATTGTGAAATCAGATAAATTCACAGAATATTGGAACTTTCTTGATTCATATTTAATTTCTTAAAAGTACTAGTCTTTTAAGAACTTAAATTTTTTAACTTTGATCACATGCTAAAAATGACACACTTTCCTTTAAAATCGTAATTATTGGTAGAAAACTGCTGGAATCTATTCATTCCAGTCACTTCTTTGTACGGTACTGCCTCTAAAAAAATGCCCACTAGCACACTATGCTAGAGTAATAATGAAAAATTATTACTGGGGCGTTTAACAGGACTCAGACGAGGCATGTAACCCTGAATTACCCTACAGGTAGATGAGTTCATAACGTCAACATTAAATATTAGTCAAAACACGAAAAATTCTCTAGAGGGGCGGCACACAGAGGGAAGGAGTGGGGATTTAAAAAAAAAAAAAGGGGACACAATTTTGAAAAAAATTATAACCTTTTTAAGTCAAAAATTATCAAAAAGCAACAGAAAGAACACCGATATTTCAAACAATGCTTCATTTCTGGCAGTTTCATTCTGAGAGAGAAAAGGGCACCCCTCTTATCCCATCACCACCAGGAGAAAAAAAAAAAAAAACAAGTGGCATTATTTCCCTGACAGAAAAAATAAAAGCGATTCTTAAGTTTGTTTTATCGTACTTCTTATTTCCTCTTTTCATGAGATCAAAAGAAATATGTCAGACATGAAGATAAAATTCTTCCTTACAGAACCTCTTGGGCATTAATTAGGACTAGCAGCCACTAGTTTGAACTCTAGCTGTTGTGCTTATAACTACCATCCATTAATTTCAAATTATATAAAATTATCATCGTAGAGGTGGAATATATTCATGATTTTAAGAACAAAATTTCACTTAAAACCAGACAGTTACCGATTTTCCTGTGAGGGGAAAATTGTAACCTAGATATCTTGTAAAAATTACTTTCAAATAAATAAAAAAAACCGCCTTGAAAAGAAAAAAACACCTAGGAACTAAGAAGCAAAAAATAACTAATTACACTTACATACTATTTCTTACCCTAACCTAGAAATGAAATTCATTTTACAATTCCAGTACAAGAATCAACCAAACTAAACACCCAATTATAAAATCAACACTGATTTTAATTATTGTACGGTCAATTATTAATTATTTTAATACCTAATTAATTATGTACCACTTCTTAATTTTTGTTCACCTTTTGAAGTCAGTGCCTCCTATAAACTACGAAACCAAACTGACTACCCATCGAATCCTTAGTTAAACACTAATTGGATTAAACACGAAATTAGTTTTTAAAACCACACTTGGTCAGTTACGTTAAATTGTAAATTTTAACTGTAAATTGCAACTTATGTTTCACAACGATACGTGTCATGAAACTCGTGATAAAAGTCGCATGTTTCTTTACATGTTCCCATTATAACGAAGAAATTTTTTTCACTAGAATTAATTGAATTTTATGCTTGCTTCAGAGAATCCTTGATTCAAAATTTTCATAATAATAATTTCATTATAATTATTCTTAATAATAATGTTTTGTAGTATTTTCTTTAACTATGGGGGTGTATGAGGGAAATTGCATGAAATGTATTGTTTTTTACCCATAACTTTTCTCTAAAGAACAGATACGGTCAATCAAAGATTTGAAACCTAAGTTACACCACCCCCTATCCACTGAACAAAAACATCATAAACCGGTTCACTAAGTGAGACAATAATACAAAGTTAATAAAGTACAAATCGCTTTAAATGTGAATATGGTATTTGAAGAGTTCCCTCGATTTCATCAAACCCACACTTGATTATCATTGGACCACCGGGTAAGTATATCCATTCAAAAAAAAAAAAAAATTCCTAATCGGTACAAGTGTCTCGAGTATTTATGAAACATTTTACAAAGAAAAAACAAATCCGACGAGTTCAGAACATCTTCCCCTTTTTTTTTTTTTTTTTTTTGAAGCCTGCTAATTAGTATAGTCCTAATTTCAAATTAAACTGGCGGCATCGTGAAATAGTAAATCTAGAATACTGGTCAAACTTCAGAAATCAGACACCAGTGACAATATATTATTAAAGAATATAAAATTAAATAATCGGGGAAGGGGTGTTCTGTATTTAATTCCCCTTGAATTGAACACTAAATACATTTAAAAACTGAAATATCAAAAAAAAAAAAAAAAAAAAATTAGTGACTAAATAAAGTTATTTATTAGTAAAAAATATTAAGGTAGTTGATGCAACTATTAAAGTAGCAAAATATATTTAATTTACTGCCTTGCTACGGAGTAATAAGTACATTAGTAGCACCTATAATTAAAAATTAACAGGCGGTGCCGCGAAAATTAATCATCCATATGCCGCGAGAATTAAATATCGTTCAAGACAAAGGCAAAACCTTATAGTTCGAGATCCCACTAGGCTTGATCTACTCGCATCGAGTTTCCTAAAATTGTTACCATAGATAAAGAGTAAAAGTTGTAAATAAAATTCGAAAGTAAGAATTTCTACCTCTTTCACGTGACCTAATCAGGGTTGCCAAGGTTGAAAGGTGCCTAAAAATGAGAAATTTACCCTCATCGAGTTTCCAAAAATCGTTATCAAAAACGAAGAGTAAAAGATGGAAATAATACGCTAAACTAAGGTTGCCTACCTTTTCCGATGCTTAAGCAGGGTTGTCAGAGGATAAAAGTTTTTTAATGAGGGAGATAATTTACCCCTCACCGAGTTTCCAGAAATTGTTGCGATAAATGAAGAGTAAAAGCTGTAAATAAAACGCTAAAGTAAGGTTGCATACCTTTTTCCGGTGCCAAAGCAGGGTTACCAGAGGCTAAAAAGTGACCAAAAATGAGTAATTTACCCTCATCGAGTTTCCAAAAATTGTCGTAAATGAAGAAGCTGTAAAGAAAACGTTAAAGTAGGGTTGCCTACCTGTTGCATGTGAACTAATAAGGGTTGCAAGGGGCTAAAAGGTACCTAAAAATGAGTAAATTACATACATCGAGTTTCCAAAAACTGTTCTCATAAATAAAGAGTAAAAGCTGTAAAAAAAAAAAAAAGGTTTCTTACCTGTTGTGTGTGAACTAATTAGGGTTGCAAGGGGCTAAAAGGTACTAAAAAATGAATAATTTACCCTCATCGAGTTTCCACATAAGTTATATTTAAAAAAAAATGTAGGTAAAAATATTACAAAATCGATGGTACAGGGTTGCAAGAGTTCTTTCATGCAAAAAGTTTATTTTTTCTTCTTTTTTTCATATAATAGGGAGTTCTGCCCCCTGCTCGCTAACGCTCACCAACCCTTGAAGATTGCTTCGCAATCTCATTTGAATAGCAAACATTTAAATCATCAATTAAAAAGAAATAGATTAAAAACGCATTATGAGCTCCCTTTGGATCAAAAAGTACTCCTTCCTCGGGTTTCAAAATAAGTTGTACCACCGTGCAGAGCCGTAACGGCTAAGGAGCTCCTGAGCATTAAAAAAACTTCAGTTTTGTACGTTTGAAAAGTCGCATTCATATTCGTGGTCTCTAGTAATATATTTTGCTCTTTAGCTCGCGGCCTGAATCGAGTTGAGCCTAAGATTTTCCGTCAAAATCAAAACCCTTAACGTTTGTGAATAAGAAAGAAACATGCGAATCGAAAAGAAGTAAGGCAACGCCAAATAAAACATCAATAATTTTAATGGAGTTGATATTATTCGAACTTTATTTTTAATGGCTTGTAGCTTGTAATGCCGTATATATATTAAAAATTTGAATTTTCAATTCTACCGTTTGTAATTGCATACGCTCAGGGAGTGACAGAGTAAATACAGTTCTTGACAGACAATAAAAAACCGCACACGTGTTTCAAACGGAAAAGTAAGATTTAAACAATAAGGGAACAAGATCAAGCAGAAAAGGTTTAAATCTATTTCAGTGATTTTTTTCTTTTTCAGCAAAAATGTGTTGTAAAATAATGACAATTTTAGATACATACTAACCTACTTAAAACAATTAAAAAGATTAGGAATTCAGAACATATTTTTTTATAAATGGACCCTGGCGGCACATTAAGGGGGGAAACTAGTTGAAGACGACGAAATTTTAGTGTTTCTCATGAATTTTTTTAACAGAGAAAGAAAAATCAGAATTTGTTCAAACTTGGGGATATTTCATTCATCTTTTAAAGTGCACTTCGTAATTTTAAAGTAATTTCCACCAGAAATAGAGGAGTTAGAAGCTGCTGTCCATGGGTGGTCGCCATCAGAGCTTGTTGCTGGTGGGTATTACAGAAGCCACATCTTTTACCTGTAATCAGTACATTTTTCTTTTTTTTGTTAAAAAGGTATTTCCTAAGAACCTAACCTAAATCTGATTTTTTAAAAAAAGTTGAAAATTGCATGTTTTTGAAGTATTTGATTACAATGTCATGTTTTTCTACTAGTTTCTTTTTTCCTCACATTTCTTGCATTAAAAAATATTTTTATTAATAACATCATCCCAGAGTTTGTCTAATATAGATTGTAACTGAATAAAGAATATTCACACAAATTTTCAGAACGATTGGTGAATAACTCTTCGAGCTAGAATACCAAGAAAAACGCGTTTGAAAAAAAAAAAAAAAAAGCTTCAGTTGAGAATAATATGAACCTACCAATCATTGTCAATAACTTAACTCAAACACTAATCTAGATAATTCAATCATTTCTGGATATCTCATAGCACATTTCGTACACAACTAAATAAAAACATAAATAAGAAAGGAGGTGTTGATTTTTCTTCTCGAAGGAAATTTTGAGATGAAAAAAAAAAGTATGAGTCATAAAAGCACAAGAAAAATAAAATTTACATTTTTATTAAAATAGAAGAATGAAGAATCCAAAGCGGTTGAAACAACACTCAAGATAGAAATCAAAAGTTATAATTCTAATATTGTTAATACACTATGGTCCACTGTACAACCAGTGGACTATCGAAGTACAAAATAATGCCCATTAAAAACAGAGCAATGAATTAGAAAAACTAGTTTACAAAATGTACAGCACTTAATTTCTTGTGACATAATAGAATTCTTTTCTGTACATTTTTTCTTTTTTCACTTCAGACAAAAGAAAAATATAGACATTTGTATTCTTCTTTACACAAGCAGCTCAATATACTTTTTTTACAAACAAAAACACTTAAACATTTGGGTTCAAGCCAGAATTTTCACTGTATTTACAACTGTATTTACACAAAATATCTCTTGAAGACATAAAATACTTCGGCACCTAAAATATTTTTATTTTAAAAGCAGACTAGACTAAGTACAACTAAAATTCATGATTTTGTTGACTTATTTCACAAGTTTGAAATTCAAGTTAAAATTTGAATTTAATAAATTGTCTATCGTTTAAACTGACTTCGAATGGTGGCATTAGAGAAAAAGGTACGAGACGAGAAGATGATGATGCAATAATTTGAATGGTAACATTAGAGATAAAGATATACGAAAAGCGAAGAAGATGATGCAATAACTGAACATAACTCAAAATTTTGGATGCATTAATATTCAATTACAGTTAGGCGCGTCATTTCGATTTTTTCTAGTGTGTGTGTGTGGAGGGGGGGGGGGCAAAGGGTGCATACTCAATGCAAATTTTATCGGAAAACAAAAACCACGCCCACTTATATGTAAAAACATTAATTTTTCAAAGCCGGGAGAAGGGGGTGAAGCAACTGATCCCCTTAAAAAGTCCTGATTACCGGGCTAGAGAGGGTAGGGCACAAAAATTATACTTTTGTCTGTGCGGCTTATTTTCTTAAGATTTTATGTTATCTACTTTATGAATGTCATGAAAAATTACACATTGAAAAGCAATGTTTTTCTTTTTAACTTTTCCATCTGGTTACAAGTTGCAATTCTTATTACTATGCAATTTCAAGTGAAATATTAATTTAGAACTCGACAAAAAAAAGATTTTTTTGAACTTATTAACTAAAATAATTTACAACAATCTATCAACTCCTTCATAAAAGCAAAATTATTTTTTGAACAGCATTTTTTAAACATTTAAATATGACCGTGTTCGTGTGAATATTAATAGGTACCTATTCACATAAAAAGTAGAATCAGTTCAGTCACAGTCAGGCACTGTTCAAAAATCAATTTACTATTATACAGGGTATTTAAAAAGTCTTGCACTGATAAGGAAAATTAATTTAAAAAAAAATCCTACTTCAGTATTAAATATAATTGCAGTAGAACCTCGCAATAAGGGACACTAAGGGGACCACACAACTTGTCCCTTAAATAGAGGTGTCCCTTCTTTGGAGGTCAATGAATTCACCCATGCTGTGTAAACTCAGTATAATTTCTTAATAACATTCAAGAGTACAAATTGAAAATATTTCATATAATACTAAATAGAATTCAGAATCATTCAAAGTGGGAAAAAAATTATAAAACTTGTTATCAAAAAGTTTGTAGGTGTATCAAAGTTTTGTAACCGATTTTCATGAATTACAATTTTGGATCAGTGTGCTACATGAATTTGTTAAATGTCATTACATACAATGCAAAAAACAGTGTGATCATATTTCAAGTTTTCTATACAAAGCTTGTCATGGGCACACATTACCTATCAGGGAGAGAACAATTGAAAAAATAAATGAGAAGGAAATGCATGAATGTAGGCTTCAGCAAGAATTTTAGGATACTTATTTGTTTATTTGCATTTTAATGTTATGACAAACCTTTACCAGTTAATTTTTGGACAAAAAGGGAAACTTGAATTCCAATAAACTCGATATTTCAAAGGTATTTGTACATATTTTTTGTAATTTTTCCCAGAAACTGTGACTTAAATAGAGTACCTTTTAATGAGATGCAAACACATGGAGGTCCCTATTCAAAGGGACTGGGACCTGAAAAAGTGTCCCTTATTCAGAGGTGTCCATTAAAGGAGGTAATATTAAATCTTTAGTTCAAAAAGTTTTTTTAAATGTTAATACATTACGTGAGCACCTTCTGTAGTTAGAAGATTTCGCGATTTTCAGCTTTATGCGGAGCACTAGCACAACCACAATTTACCTTCTAGGGGATGAGGTGTCCTTATATGGATATAAACTGGTCCATGGCTGCCTGATCAAATAAGGTGTTGGCAGGCCCAGATTTGTAACTTTTGCCCCCACCCCCCTTCTGTAGGGCTCTTACCCAGAGGCAAGCAGTGTATATTTGCAACATTAATAAGTCTAAGTGCTAGTGTTTTTTTTCTTTTTCTTTTTCCATTTTTTAGGGTCATTGTCTGTCAGACATATCCACATTCACCAGAGGCAACGTTTTAGTTTGTTTTAAAAATTTTTAAACATGAATTCCTAAGTAGATCAGAAAATCTACTTGAATGCCAAGAAATAGCATGCAATATCAAGTTATTTAAAAACGAGTAAGTGAATGTTATTCTTTAAAGTAAGAAGAAATATATTAGATGATAATTTTGCCTGCAATTTTGTTGTTGTTTTTAGCTAGAGTTCATGCTTGCCTGATTGCTTAACCAATTCTAAAGTTAGGAGGATTTTAACTATTCATTAATTGAATTCCATGCTAAGCTGGAATGAAGCAATGTTTATGCTGTTCAGTTTTAATCTCCTTATCTCCAAAAAAAAAGATATTTTATTATTGGAAAAGGTTCAAAGAAGGGCGACTAGGCTAGTAGCGTAGTACTATCAGTACTATAGCAGCAGCTTGTACTACTACCAGATTTAAATTATGATGCTCGACTTAAAAGTCTTAAGATGTACTACATGGAGCAATGGAGTCACAGGGGGGATGATTCATTTGATTAAATTTATCAAAATAAAAGATGTTATTGGGTTAAATTTTTGCACGGAAAAGAGATGAGGGGTCATTGCTTTAAGCCATTCAAATATCAAGCTAACTTCGGAACTATGAAAAACTTACTTTAGTAGAGTTGCATAACCTTGGAATGCCTTACCGAAAGAGGCTATAATGAGGAAGGGGGTGGATAGTTTTAAGAGGGCCTTTGATCTTCATTAGGGAATCATAAACTAACTAGGAATAGCCTAGCTGGGCCCACAGCCTGTCGCTGGTCATCACATTTGTACTTGTATAAAAGGCTTCTAACTACATTAGTAGAGATTTTAATATTTTATAGAATCTTTTCTTTTTAACACATCATAAAAATTTCAGAAAAGAGCCACATAAATTTGAACTTTTTGAAAATTTAGAATAGAATCACTTCTTAGCTCGTTCAACATTAGGAAATGTTCAAAAACAATTGCTTTGGGTTTAAAGCATAAGAATTTTCTTGTGCTAGAAAGAGTTGGAATGTAAACTTTCCAATCTTAAAATTGCATGGAAAGTTAGTTTTAAAATGCATACCAATGTGCCATACTAAATACTATTACAACCCTTGATAGCAAAACGTGTATGAGAAACAATTTATAACAACAAGAATTTTACTGATGAAACCAAAATAGCAAATATTCATTGAAAAAATAAGATTTCAAGCTAATTCCTCAACAATGTTTTTAAAAACGTTCTTTTTTAAATTCTTTCTTTTAATTGGCTGTAGAATGATGAATCAAAAATATTTTGAATAGCTTTCAGAATACAAACTAATTAACACAATTATCTGGCAAGAACCCATAATCACAATATAATTGCAACAATCAAAGCATTAAGCAATTTTAGACAAGGTTAGAAGTTAGTAAAACATTGTGAATTGAAATGAATTAATGAAATGATTTTTTAAGGGTAAGTGTACAGAATTTCAGAGATCTTTTGATAAAAATCTGAGAATTACGTTGCTATGCAAAGAAAAAAAGCAGTAATCTGCAAATTTTTCATTTTTTGGCATTTTTGTTATGTGTAATGTAGCTCTATTGTACATGTTTACTTATTTGGTTTCCGACGAAAACACTTCAATTTTAACACTTCCTTATTGTTAGTATGGAATCCAAAACATGCTTCTTTTCAAATATCTTAAAAACTCATTTTTGCAGATACAGCCCCCTACCTTCCCACAAAAGAACAAAAGGGAACAGGTAATAAATAGCCTTTCATATTAATCGAAGAATCTTGCCAATTAACATAACGTATTTTGATTTTGAAATAACAAAAGTGATAACTACTCTGTTTATCAGAACAACATTACTTTGAATCATAACAGCAAAAACTTCAAGAAACCTAAATTCTGTGAGTGTGAAATCATTTAAATATGTACAATGGTTCAAATATGCACACATTGTTGATACCAAAAATCAATTTTAATTGCTGGTATTTTTGTTCTTGAATTGTAATTGACTGAAATAATGATTGGCTTCACAAAGACTAATATATATATATATATATATATATATATATATATATATATATATATATATATATATATATATATATATATATATATATATATATATATATATATATATATATATATATATGCAGTAAAAACCTCTCCAAAGCGACCACTTCTCGTTCCTGCGAGAAATAGTCTGGTTATTAAGAGAAGTAGTTGGTTGCTTTAAAAAAATTGACCAAGTTAGTCAAGAATCTTGTTAAACACATTAATTGCGATTAAAAGCAATAATTTAATATTTTTATTAGTAATTTTTCTTTTCAAAAAACTGCAGCTGGATGTTTGTTTAGTGTTTCCTGACATTACGAACCAATTTTCATTGCTTAAAAAATAAATAAATGGTTGCCACATCCACAATGGAGTTTGTTTATTTCAGGAATCCAGAAAAATACTAAAGGCTCTAATAAAGCTATGTGAGGGAAGGTGTGCAATCAAAAGTGGTATGACAGTTTCCTCAAAACAAAATGCAACTTAATACTTGTGTCAAGAAGGGGATAGTATGTTTTTTTTTTAAAAGAAGGAATGTGACAATCTAAATCTCATTTTCGGGTAAACTATCTTGAGGAATTTTTAAGAAAAACACCGACTTGGTAGTGTTGAAGGTTTCCAAAGGGAAGCTAATAAGGCCCCATGCCCTACTTTTATGATTGCATTCAGATTTGATTGTAAAGTCACAAAAGCATTTCGAATGGGCACTGGATGGAGAGCTAAAGTTAACATTAAGTTAATGGGGGGGAAAATCTGATCAAATTTTGGTCGTTGGAAGAGGTGGTTGGTCGGAGAAGTTTTACACTATATATACAGACGAATCTCGATAACTCGAAGTTTATAACTTGAACATTCCTTTTTCTTGAAGTTTTCATCGAGTCCCTAACTCATGAGACTCTTGTGGAAACTTCCCATAACTGGAACTTCCAATAACTTGAACATTTCAGCCGGTCTCTTAGGACTTCGAGTTATCGAGAATCAACTGCATATGCATATATATGAATTGAACTGTGTGCCTGTGTATGTGCATGCATTAAATATATATACATATGTATGTATGCATACACACAAAGCTGATATGATATTAATATCAAAAGGGCAGCCACTGAAAAAATACTAAAAATGAAAAAGTGGTTAAAATTGGGAATAAATTCTTTTTACTCAATATATTATTGTATGAAACTAAGATTTTCTGCACAGACATATGATTGCAATGAGTTAAAATTAAAATTTTATAGCAATATATCACTTTTTTTTACAGCACTCCAATGCATGAAAGACTCATTTTCAAATGATCAAGATCATTTTCCAGCAAAGATCGGCAATTAAAAAGATGCTTGCTTGTGAACAATAGTAATGGAAATAAAAAATTTCTTTATGCAGTTAATATCTTGAACACAATGTTTTTTTCACTCTGATCACAGTAAGTCTGACAAATATACAAACAAGACTCCAATAACATTTCAAACATTGTACTCATAAGAAACTGACAAGTTCTGCTACTAATTATCAGTGCTAATTCATTGAAAAATACAAATTTATATCATTCATATATATATAATAAATATAGAAATTTGAAGCTATTCTACTAAGCTCATCAAAACTTTATACATTGAAGTGTGAATAAATATGTTCCAAGAAAACAAAACAAGAAATGGCTTTAACAAAAAGAGAGAGGTACCTTTTAAAATCATTTTCCTGTCATTAGTTCATACAACACTTGTACAAACGATAAAAACACTAATCAAGCTAAAAATTTCAAAATCTTTTGCTGCATTAATGTTGCTTTTATCACCTATATTATCAGCACAAAAACACTTATTTCTTACAACACGAACACTTTCAGCAATGATCACTAGCATGATTTCACACTCATCGAGAATATTTAAGTAATGCAACGAAATTAATTCGTTAATGACATTAAAAAAGAAGTAACAGTGCAGAGATAGCAGAACATTAAGAAAGCACAAAATAATTGCACTAAAGCTATAACTCGCATCATAACCAGATGCAAATTTAAAAACAGCTAGATATAAACCTATGCTATGAAGCCACTAGACTTAAATCAGTAGCTATGTCTTTGTGTGGTAGCTGAGCCTCATGCATTGCTTGTTTTATAGCTTCTTTATAAGGTCCCCTTTTCTTTTTATTAAACCTAATTTTAAAATCGTCTAGAAATGGTGTTAGCTGGTTGCAAGGCATATAAGACGATGTTGATGATCCAAACCACGAAACGTGGGCTTGTTGACTAAGCATTGCTCCATTGTCCCTTTGTGAAACAGTCAATGCAAGGACCTTTCCTGGCCACCATGGGAAGCCATGAATCTTTCCCCACACAATATCACCAACAGCCATTTCTCGACCAAGGTCCAAAACACATTTTTTCACATTATGCGTGCTTATCCTCATCATTAGAGGTTTTACTTTGTCCATGTCCCTGAGAGGAGAGGAATGCTTCGGAAAGTCCGGAACATCTCCGTAGTCACTTCCAGAGCCAGAACATATGCTGATGTTGCTCGCCGTACTAACATCGCTGGCTACCGAGTCTTCTTCTATAGAGTATTTAGGACTACAACGCATATAAGCTTTGGCATTGAGGCGTTTTAAACTAATAGAAAGTTTTTGATGGAGACATTTGCTTTTGACCTCTTCAAAGACATTAGCAGGTTTGTTCAGTTCGCCAGGAACATTAATGTCTCCAGCAAAATTAGTTCTTAAGCACCAACCATCATTGCCATTTGTATTGAACACATTTCTGGTATCTGTATTTTCCAAGTCATACTTCTCAGAATCAGCATCCCCATTTTTGTGCTTACGTTTCTTTTTGACTTTATGCTTGTGATGATGATGCTTTTCTTTATCTGCAGGATGTGCATCCCCATTCTCATTGCTAGGACTTAAAACTGTAGTCGTAGGAGAATTGGACTGAATCAGAGTTCGTTTTTGAGCTTCCTTTTTGGCTTTCTTCAAAGCTTTCTTAGCAGCTTTTGCACTGGCAAATTTTTTAGCATTGTAATTGGAATTTTCTTGTAAGGACCAATTGCTATCTTCTTCAGTATCACTAGCATTCTTTATTCTGGCAGGGATTTTCAAAACTGTATCTTTGCCTTGAGGATTTGCAAAAGAAATTTTAATCACAGGACTTGTTTTTGCTAAACCTGGCTTAGAAGCTGCTGAATTACCACCATTGGGATTTTCACTTTCTTCTGTTTTTAAGGCATCAATCCTTTTAAGTTTCTCTGTAGGAGCAGGTGAATCAGAATTTTCAAGTTCTGTAGACTTTCGCTTTCTTAAAACCATCTTTTCACTTTTTAATTTTGATAAAATAAAGTCAGTAGGTTTTGATTCAACAGGTTCATGTACAGAGTCAGTTTTAGAGTCTACTGAACTGATAGCATCAGCAGAGGCACCAACAGTTTTTTCAGAAGGGTCCGTTTTTGTACTACGTGTTGCTATTCTTTGATTCAGATTTGTTGCACTACCCGTATTAGCACCAGTTCCTACAGCAGACTGTAGGTTTTTATTGCTGTTGCGTGTCACTACACCACAAACAACCTTTTTTTGATTTGGATCATTGTCATTAAAAACTTCTTTACAATGTGAACACAGAACTTTGCGCGGCCGTAACCTCCTCATTCGTACACTTTTATCTTTGGCATTGCGAGCAAATGGACGAAAAGGTCCAAAGAAAAACTGAGATGATCCAGGCGGAATTTGATAATATGTATGCCTTTGTTTCAATGCGTATAATTTATCTGTTTTCTCTTCAGTTCCTTCTCCATTGGGGGTAGCACCCATTTCTTCCTCCTTAGGAACAACAGGTGCAGGTGGAACAATTCCATAAGGTGCATTCCTGAAAAGTAAATGAACATCAAATAAATAAGAGCATAAAATAACTAATTACAGACATTGAATTGAAATTTGATGGATACACAAAATTCCATGACACTTTTCTTTTCTTTCTTCTCAGGATTCAAGCTTTTATCTTTTTAACACAAGCTTTTGTTTTTCTTCAATGCTTATAAATTAAGTAAAACAATTATGAAAAAATGCAAAATTTCAGAAAATTTTGAAATCTATTTTTTCAGTTTTTCCCGAGCAAAAAAGGAAAATATTATTAATTACAAAATATGATGTTCTTCAATATAGATAATTTCCCCCTAGCAAAACTTAAAAATCCCCAGATATTTAAAAATATATGCAGTCTATTTAATTTTTTCTCTTTCTAACTATCAGTAATTTTCAACTTCAAAGTACCAAAAATAATAATAATTAGTCAAATCATCATTCGTCAGTTAATTTTGAATAGGGTGTGGTTTTTACGAATTGTTAAATCAATTTTTTGACAAATTAGTGTTTGTGTGTGTAAATTGTTAGCTTTTAAAGAGGAAGTTGTCTCTTTTGCTATAAAAAATTCATTGCATGCAATAATGTACATGCATATGTACACACACACATTAAGTGAAAATGTATTAACATTTTAACTTAAACTTTTCCACAGAATGATGTTATTGATATAATTCAGCCCAGTGTATACATTTACAGTTTTATTGAGAAAAGTAGCATTAATTCTTTGGTGCACTGGGACATTAAATTACCTTGAAGCAAGCATAAAAATTAAAAGTGTTTTGCTGCCAGTAAAATAAAATATTTAAACAAAAGACCATTGGTACACAAAGATTATAGATGTCTGAATGCGTTACTTTGTGCAAGAAATGACAAAATTTTCAGTTTTCCCCAAGTGGAAATAAACTAATTTAGAAGAAAAAAAAAACCACAGTCCCCCCCCCCCCAAAAAAAAACTCATTTTTCGTTTCCATCTCTAGTTATGAACACAAAAACATGGTTCTTGCTGTTCAGTAGAAAGATTAAAAAAGCATTATCTGATAAATAGACTGCGAAGTGAAAGTTGCAGAAGTTCTCAAAAGGCAAATTTGAAATAAAAGGATTGCCTTCGAAAGTTTATACACCAGAAACCAAAGCTTATTTTCTCCAAAAAAGTATCTTTTTTAATTCGCTTCATTAATATTAATTAACTTCATGTCATACAAATTATAATTGAATACATTTGACCAAACAAGTTGAAAGCAATTATACATTAAAAGCTTTAGGGTAGATAGATATAACATAACCTAAATTGAAATGACAGAGTAAAATAATTTTTAAAAAATATATGATAATATGAACTATTTTCCTATACAACTCAAAACTATCCGCAAGTATGAAAAACTATATAGAGGGTAGATAACATTTTTTAGTAAGATAATGTATTTAGTTATCAATTATGCATTCATGAAAGTCCAACCTCTCCCCCCCCCCCAAGCAGAAAAGTTTTCATTATTTTATCTGCAAATTTTTAAGACAACCAATGTTATTGATATTAATTAAGGATTACCAGCACACATCTGCACTGCATCAAATGTATCTGCCCAGCAGTGAATGCATCAGTGCATGGTGTTCATCATGTCAGACAATAAATTCTCACCTCCGTTACCTACACACAAAATGTGATTCCTCATTAACCCATGGCAGTAATGACATCAAATTTTATTTTCCACGATACAAGATAGCCCCCATGTTTATTTTCAGCCATAAAGAAGTTGTGAAGTTTTGTCGAAAAACAAGAAGATAAATTTGCTTTAAAAACTAAGTGTGGTTATTGTGACTTCTCACCTCTGTGAACTTGAATTTCAGGGATATAAATTAATGTAAAAAAAGAAGTGAACATGATGGCATATGCTTAACATGTGCAGATTGTAGCAACGAAGAAAAAACATATTTCCCTGAAAAATGTATCCATTAGACATGCCTATATTAAAGGAAAATTCCTCACCTCTGTGAATCTCATTTCCATGACAGACCTTATCAATATCATTATTGCTGAGGAGAAAATAAATGATGGAGGGGAAATACATCAATCTTTGGCATTTGAACAAAATTATAAATTGCCAGTATATTCTCAAATTTACTAAATACTATTTTTTAACACACATTTGAACTAAAAGGATAACTACTAATTAAGCCGTACTTTAATTAAGAGAGTTTAATATTAAATTCTCACCAATCATTAAAATAGCTCATTGTTTGCACAATTAACAAAATTACTACTTTGATATTAAATTGTCCTCGATTTTTAGACATTAAAAGTTTTTTCCTTTTTTTTTAAATTTCCGCAAACAAGGCATTTTTTATTATTTTTATTTATGAGTAAAATAATTGGAACTTAGCTGGGCCATTGTTTATGGTTACTTCTAGTAGGTAACCCTTTCATGTAAGAATGAAAAAATAAATAAATAAAAAGATTCAAAATTGAAAAATATTTGCTTTCAAAATTTACATTTTCTGGAGAATGACCCATAGGCAGGGCATAGATTGAAATATTAATTCCTTTTTATGAAATTTTCGCGTTTTTTTTATTGTAACCTAAGATGCATACAACATTAGAAATTTAATTTGAAAATCAAATCCTCATATAAATAATAGTCGATGATCATGTAACCTGTGTGTTTCAACAAGGAAACTTGCGCCACGGCATGATAATTTGATAATGTGTTTTGGTAATGTTTAACATACAGGGAAAGGCTTTATTGTGACAAGGCTGAACTCGATCCGGTAACTTAATTGCTTTACTGGTAAGACTGTCATTTCAGGGGAATGAAGAAACGAAAAAGCCGTCAATGATGAACGCTATCTACTGGAGTTAGGGTTAAAATGTCAACCATCAAAACATCATCAAACAGGCAATGGCTTTGTTCAAATGTTGAAGCAATTTTCACCCATCATACCATGACGAGCGACTTTCTAGTTATCCAATAGTTGCGATTTTTAAAGCGAGATTACTTAAAAATCCCATTTTTGAAAAAATTAAAAAGAATTAGTTTATTCTCCTTTAATGTTTAACAAGTGGATGTTGATCAAATCCTGTGCTTTCAATTTTTGAAAACACAGAGAAGAGTGAGAGAGAGTTTTGAGAGAAAAAAAAGCTTTTTTGCTTAGTCAAAAAAACTTTTCTTGAGAGGGGCGGTCCCCCTTTCCCCTCGCGGGTGACACCTCAACTTAATTTCAGAGTTTATAAAAATTGAAGTATTTTAATTCTGAAAAATTTCCCCAATAATAAATCTTAAATTTTATCTTAAAAATTTCAGCAAAAATATTGCACTATATTGCAGAGAGAGGGCGGGTGCATGCACGTCTGGAGCAAATTTTCCTCAAAATGTGGCGGTATGCAGCTTTGTACGAATAGCTTTTATTATGTATACCTACATTTCTTGGCTCAATTTTTAATTTTAATTTTATTGGCAGCTTCAGAACTAACATTAATATCAAGATTTTTGGATTAAATACAATTATTGAGTGTTGTAACCAATAAATCACGTACTAATTTTATTTTGTACTTTTCAGTGATAACCAAGCTTTCTTCGATAAAGTTTTTAGATTTGAAAAAACATTTACATTTTATCGGATCTTTTGGATTTGCGCTTTCGTGCAGGGTTGGCCGGATTGGACCCAATTGGGTTGGACCCAATGGGTTTTTTTGAAAAAACCCATTTAAAAAAACCCATTATTTTACCCACTTTTGGGTTTTTTAAAATTTTCTGAGAATTTTTTTAAAAAATTAATTAATTTAAATACTTTTACAATTTAAACTCCTTTTTTAATTGTTCTTCACCACAGACAATGGACATAAAAATGAATTTTGAACTTTAATAGCATTTCTTAACTCTTAACGGCATTAAAAAAATACTTCAAATATTTTAAATAATTATATTTAACTTTTTTCTTTAACTGGTCAAAAATAACTCAAATTATCTTAACTAAGTCCTGTCACGTCTGATTTTCTCAATATTTATAGATTGTACCTACTCGAGCTAAAAGCTAAAAAGCTTTCATGTGAATTATTTTCTGCAAACCAACACGTCACAAATCTCGAATAAACAAGGTATATCTTTTAGAAATTAACAGGTTTTACAAACGGTCGGACAGAAAACAGAATAGGATATACAGTATTTTCATTATCTTACGAAAAAGTTTAATATTTCTTACTCTGTACATAGAAATAGAAAAACGGGCAACATAAAGTTCAAAGAAATGTCTTGATTAAGCTGGAATTCAGTAAAACGGGATTCAAACTACGTGAGGTTCTACAGTAGTTTTGCATAATAAAATGAAATACAATAAAGTAAAATGCAAAAAAAAAAAAAAAGTAGTAATTAAAAGCGAACAAACAAACAATAGATTTATCACTCGAGAAGTAACTTTGCCTTAACTGTTGGTAATCATGGAAACTAAAAAATCTGAAACTTCACTACATTTGGGCTTTGTAGTCTTTTTTACTTTTCTTCAGAAAATGCTGAATTTTTCAGCTTTTTTTACCCAAGACATTTTTGTTCTTTGTCCATATACTTATGCTACAATATGCTACAAGTACCCCACATTTTTCCTAAAAAAAGACAAAAAAACCCACATTTCTTTTAAAAAACCCAGCTTTAGTTGGGTTTTTTTGGGTTTTATTTAAAAAAAACACAAAAAACCCTGGGTCCATGGGCTTTTTTAAAAAAACCCGGGTTTTTGCCAACCCTGCTTTCGTGCCAACACTTATTTGAACTAACCATGCACCCTCAGAAGTTTCTCGACTTGCTCAAGGGATACATACATTTCTTTTACTATTTTTTAACCGGGATCGAGGTAAAAATATATCATTATTCTTATTTGAAAGCGATTTTTTAGAAAATGACAGTTGCTATCAGTTAAATAAAGTTAGAAAATAAGCAAACTAGGAAACGGTGTAGGTAGCTGTTACAGAAAGTTCGATAAACAATCAAGCCAGCTGGTTGCAATATTGACAGTGATCATCTTATTAGTAGGCTTATACATGTAATTTAATTATTTCGTAGTCATTTTTTTAAAAAATGCAAGGAGAGTTAGTGAAAATTAAAGAAAAAAGAAAGATACCCATAGTCGGAGTCGGCATGTTTTCGAACAACTCCAACTCCTTTACGTCAAAATCAGTTCGACTCTGACTCCACAGCCCTGCCAATAAGTAACCAACAGGGTTTCCGCTACGGTCGCATTTTTCGCATAATGCGAAAACACTATCTGAATTGCAAAAATAAAGCAATGCATTTTCGCTTTTTTGCTCAAATAAAAAAATAAATTCGTTTTTTAAATAAAGAAGAAATGTATGATAATAGAGAGGAAGCATGCATAGCGATAATCAACTTAATCTTTTTTAAATCTTAGCTAAGATGTTAAAGCTACGATTAAGTTCAATAACTATTAGTCTTATCCAGCATTATGTCCCCTGAATGACTGCTTTATTAGGAGGAGGGGACTGCAACATTCTAAACACCAATCATGTTTTCTTTTTTTTTATTTTATGTTTTAAAAAAATAGCTGTTGTACTTATTTCTTCAAAGATGTCACAGATAAAATATGAATTTTATTTTGAACTGGAGATGAAGCACACTGAGGCATATATAAATATATGAGAATGTGTAACATTTTAGCATTTTGCTAACATTTTCCCCTCAATTTTAGCTTTTATTCTAAAGAACTTTTGAACCCAGCTTAAACACTGGTAACCAATCACCCTTAATTCAAGAATTCTACTATAACCTTTTTCCTATTATCATCTATCACTCTACAAATATTGTAAATCACTAAAAACTCCATCAAAAGTTTCTTTAGTAAGAGTCACTTCCAATAATTCTGAAGTTATTTTTTTCCCCTGAAAGTTGTGAGATTGAAAATTCCTACTCTAACACTGTAGAAAATGTTTTCATCTACTACTTTAAAATTTTAAGAATTATTTGAATATTAGGAATAACCTAAGCATCACTAAAAATGTAAGATTGAATTTAATGAATAAAAATCAGTAAAATATTTTATTATTCTTAAAAATGAAAAATATTGGTATGTTTCCAGGGCCCAATACAGGCTGATTTTGCTACCGTTTTTCGGTACCTTCACAAAAACCTTATTTTGAAATCGGCACTTTCACAAAAATCATGTAATAAAATCAGTAGTTTCACAAAAACATCGAAAATTTCACAAAAATTTGCATTTTAAAATATAAAATTTGTTTCTCTATTTAAAACAAAATATACTCACGAAATAAAATTATAAGCAGGTTTATATGAACAATCGCTTAAATAGAAACCTTTTTGTAGTATTTTGACTAATTTTTAGCTGTTTCACACCAAAGTGTATTTATGCAATATTATCGCAATCTTTAAACATCTGCTTTAAGGAACCGTTTTTCTCATAATTTCCTATATTGTACACAGTGCATAGACCATTAAACTGAAATTACGATAGTATTTTTCGTACTTCTGAGGTTTTCAGCTCCCCCCCCCCCCCCCAAAAAAAAAAAACTTAAAAATAATACTAGATGACATTTATACTTTTCGAACTAAAATTTCACTTGTTCCACTACTTCTTTTACAAAAATTAGGATTCATCTAAAATTTCACAAAAACAATGCTGATAAAAAAAAAATCTTTCACAAAAATAGAATGATGCAATACTTTCACAAAAATAGGTAGCGAGAAAAAAATCCTGGATTGGCCCCTGGTTTCATAATTAGGGATGTACTGAACATTAGGCATATTGCCTATTGAGCAAACATCAAATTCTTGGTTTCGCCAAATACCTTCACATTTAGCGCAACGGAATAGTAAACACATTTAAGTATCAACAATTGACAAAAAACATAGTTTTTAAAGTTACACCATAAGTAAGTAGTGCAATAGAACACAATTAATTCAAATTGTTGTTTTTCTTATACAGTAGACCCTCGTTTTACGCGGGTTTATTTTACACGGTTTCGATTATACACGGTTTAAGATTTAACACCTTTATTTTATGTGGATGAGCTTTGGTTTTACGTAGATGTGGCAATGCAAACGGAAAATTTTTTCCCCTCTTTCAAAATCCAAACTCTTAAGATTAGATTACTCGTAATTAACTGCATTTTGACATGCTAATAATCGAGCTTGGGCCACTGGAGACATTTCATGCGATTGGTTCCAGAGCTCTTTCCAGAAGTAAATTTATTAAACTCACACAGTTCAGAACTCACTGGAAGAAGAGCTTTTAGGACTGACAAAGGAGGCCAAAACCAAGGATACCTATGTTGGTGACGCTTGACGCAAAACCAAAAAAGTTCACATTGAAAATTTTGAACCATTCCAAGACAATAGAAATGATCTTTCTGATTTGCTCGTGAAGGAAGATTCTATCATAGAAATGAAGCAAGTGATCATGGATACTTTAATGCTCTGCAAAGAATTACAAAGAAAAATTCTTAATGACTGCCAAAATACTATCATAGCCAGCTCCTCTTTATAAACTGAACAAGAAATTAATTTATGTTTTCTTTGTATATGTTGTGCATAAAAGTCGATATAAGTACAGTCGGACCTCCATATATGGAAGTACTAAATTGTTGGAAAAAAATTCGATATATAGAAATTTCGATATATAGAAACGATCTTATTTTGTCCTAAAAGTCTCCTAAAACATTAAAATTGAAACTAATTTACGTGTATGAAATCCAATTTCAAATTAATACGAACATCGGATTAAATAAAAGTTAATAATTTAAAAAAATAAAAGAAATTACATTTTTACGCCTTCATACATACATCTTCATTCTTCTTCAATTCAACTTGATGCGCAACATTACAGGATTTTCGTTTTGACAATGTAATCGAAAGAAAAGTAAAAAATCAATCTACCTTATTTTTGAATGATTTTTACTGCAGCTAAAATGACTAGAAATGCTAATCAACAGACAAAAGGGAGAACTTGAAACTGATTTTACAATGTTACCGGTTACAACTAAGATTTGAAATAAACTTGAGGGAATTTAAGAACTTCAGAACGAACCAACGACCTATCTACACATCCCTCAACCTCAGATTCCTTATGAGTTTCGTAGCAACCTTAAGTGAATATAATTTTCTCCCCTAACCTTCATTTTTCATGAGACAAAGTCTAAATTGGAAAAAAAAACCTACAAATGTCTCGAAAAAAATTCGATATATAGAGATTTTTTCGATATATAGAAACAGGTTTTCTATATAATGAACATAGAAATTTGCTGGAATTTCGATGTATAGAAAATTTCGATATGTAGAAGTTCGATATATGGAGGTTCGACTGTATATACATTAAACTTATTATACAATTAGTGATCACAAGAATGAAGTATTTTGTAATCTACGGAAACAAACCTCTATTTTAACAATATTATTAGGACTCAATTTACGCTGCATTTCCGTATAGAACGTAACCCCAGAGTAAAATGAGGGGTCTACTGTACTATTACGTTCAAAGAATTTTTTAATGTAAGAGAAAAAACACTCAAATGTTGTTAAATTTTGTTGCTGTTCAATTTTTCTTAAATCTTAGGATACAAACACATCACAATCACCCCTCCCCCCTCCCTTTGAAGAAAAAATAAAAAAAACTTGGCAATGTTTGAATAATTGATTCTTTCAATTTTGATAAAATTATTTATGAGAAACTATAGAGAATAAGATGACAGAAAATCACTTGAATAAATTATGATTCATTAGACGGCTAGTATGGGGGAATGGGGCAAAGGGGGCAATTGCTCCTCACTTTCAGAAGTAAAGAAGCTTTGTATTTTTCTACTTTCAATTTAGATCGAAAAATGATAAATGAGATCCGTAAACCACAAGTCGAATGTTTTGATTTCAAGTTTACATTTTTTTTCCTGGAGCAAATCAATTGAACCAAGATGAAAGTTGTGGCAAAACATCAAAACCTGTCTAAGTCCAAATCCGTTTTTGTAAGAAGCCATAAAAAAAAGTTGAGTAATACAAAATTATCATTTGTTCCTAACTTATTTTATAACTCAGAGGCTCATTTCATGACCTTGGACAGAATGTGGGATGCGGGTGTTGCCGGATTGGGGGAAATTTTCCCATTTTGGGGAACTCTTGTGCTCTGAGGGGGAAATTTTGGGGAAATGGGTTTTGAGGGGAATTTTTTATGGGGAAAAATTTTTTCTTGGGGAAATAAAACTGAGGGGAAAAAAAACACCTCAGGAAAAAAAGAATTTTTTCAGTATTTAAATTCGCATCTTTACATCTGGTAGTTACATCGTTTGTATCATACAGCGTTGGTTTAGCTTTGCTCAACTTGATGGAATTCGCATTATGTGGAATATTATGATATGGAATTCGTATTAATGTTCTGTGTGAGTAACTAGTTGATATGTGAAACGGGTAAAAATAAGTGAGTGTGATGAAGAATGTCCTTGGATAAATATATTTATACAAAACTCATAGTTAAATGTACATACAGAAGCAGAGTAATAAATGCGAGTATAAAAAATAATATTCGGTTATTTCTTTTCTCTTTCTTTTCTCTCGGTCAGGCGCTTGTATTTATAAAGACAAAAAAAAAGGGAAAAATAAAAAAAAACAAAAGTTTATTTATTTTATGAAAACATTAGTGGAAAAATAAATTTTGAATTTGGGGAATTTTGATAGAAAACATCGTTTTTAGGGGAAAAGTTGGAAGGAAAGAGGGGAAATCTGGATTTGTGACCTTCTGGCAACACTGTGTGAGAGGCTCCTATCAAAATGTTTTCGGTGCCAAGCCCTATACTTCAATTCACCTTGTTAAATTTAGATTTCTTATAAAAGCACGGATCCAAAGGGGGCTATTGGGATGATCAATACCCCCCCCCCCCAAGAAAAAAAAGGGGTTGAAATTTCGAAAAAGGCCGCCTTTTTTTTTTTGCTTCTCCCTAACATTACAAAAAATTGTCTGCAATTGTTTTTCTTTTTTGTTTGTTTTTTAATTCCAAAACTCCCCCCCCCCCCTCCAGGGAGTAATTCTTAAATCATTCCCACTTCCCATCTGTACATCCAGTGGCGGAGAACTCGAACAAAGTGGGGGGGAGGGGTTAACTTAGGTTAAAGTGGAGGTCACTGTTTGATAGAGTTTTATCTTTTTTTTAAAGACTCTCATCCTTGGGGGGAGGGGGGGGACTGACACCCCTGTTTAAACAATATGAAATTTTCTCTTCCTCCCTCTCAATAAGTATAATAAAAATAAAATAAAAATACATAAATGTAGGGGAAAGGGGGATACATGTGAATACGGTGTGTTTCACTAGGATAACACCAAGCAAAAAATCATGAAAAATTCTCAAGTAGTGGCAGTACCAGTCCTACTTCTTAGCCAAACTTTTAAAGCAATGAGTCAGTTGATGTTTCTGTGGTGACAACTTCTTTGTTTTATTAAGCGTTATATGTAATTTATATATGTCTTCCTCACGTGAAAACAAATTTTGAACTAAAAAGCTAAACTTAATTATTGCAAAATATTTTTGATTATTCAAGTAAATTTATGACTAAGTTTTTTAATTAAAATAAGTATCTCCCCCATGTTTATCTGATGCGCTCTAGTAAATCCCCAAAAACACTTTGGGCTCCCCTACTATCATGTTTAAAAACAATTTTGAAAAAAAAAAAAATCCCAAACTTTCCATCTTTTTTCCTCATGACAACATACATTGTTTAAACTTTATTTTTTAGCAATTTCCAAGGGAGAGCTTTCGAACACTTCCTATCCAAAAATAGTCTAAAATTGCTTTCAGTTTCAAAAAATATTTTGAAGGGAACGAGTAAACCCTGAATCTTTTATTTCCTACTGCTAACAAACAAATCTGGAATCGGGATTTTAGGACGTCACTTTCGAAAAACTTCGGAGCAGCGTCGCCTAATTTCCTTTTTTGTGGTAAGGAGAGCTTCAACAAAAGCAAAAGGGTGCATCGAAATGAGAACGTGTCACACTCGAAAAAGCAACAGGGCGCTGGGCTCTGCCCAAAAAATGGTAAAGTCACAACTAGCACAGTAAAAAGTGGGGTTGCACCGGAGCCCAAATAAATAAATAAACCTGCTGTATTACCCTCATCATCAGAACAGTTAAAAAGTCCCACCCCATTGTGCGTCGGGTTTCGGAATGGGGGCATTTAAAAATTGCTCCTTTCGTGTATTTTTTCGGAATTTTCAGAGTGCATTTTAGTGGGAATATTATTTCATGCAAAATTTAAAACATTAAAATAGGGGTGTTTATTGACCAAGAACGATGGCGGAATCGCCTAATGCTACAGAACCCCCCCTCCCCCCAACCCCCAAAAAAATGAATTAATACTCCTAAAACACACCCTAACTGAATCAACTTTCGCTGGAATCGGGATCTACCTAGGCACTAGCCTACGATAAAATTGTCGCTTCCGAAGTTTGAATGCTTTTGGGATATTTTTAGGGAACTGAAATCAAATTCGAAGCTGGAATATTCCTATTAAGTACCATTTTTTAAAGAGGATAATGTTATTTTTTGACAAAAAAGAAATCGATTTTTTAGTTATTTCTATAACTTCTACATAATGAAGTAACGTTTAAAGAATATTCAGTAAAATTGCCATAAATTTTTGTTGAGAAATGAGCCGTTGACAGCGATTCTCCGATGGCTCCTCAAAGAAAAAAGGGATTCAGTGCAGTGCCCCCCTTAACTCATCACTGGATCATCTGAAAATAAAAAAAAAAAAAGATTTTAATAAGCTTCGGCTGGTAACAACGTGGAGTTTGTTCTCTTTCCCTTATTTTTAATGCACTTTGAAGTCGAAATATCGATCTTTCACCAAAAAATTTTAACATTTTGCTATTTCAAAACTTAAAATTGAGAAAAAAAAAAAGAAAAGCGACGTTGTTATCTGCACCAAATTTTAAACTATTAAAATTATTTCGGTTTTTTGGTTTCAGATGATCCAGTGATCAGTCATAGGAGTCACAGCAACGAAACTTTTTTTTGCTTTGACACGTCTGCGGATAATCGCTGTCAACGTTCATTTCTTTATAAAAACTAATAAAAATTTCAGAGAATGTTCTTCAAATGTAACTTTATTATGGTAGTAATTTTTGAAATAAATACTAAATAAGAACTATGTCATCAAAACAAATTACCGAAAAGATGCTTTTTCTTTTGTTTGCATTAACTTCACTCCCCTCCCCTCTGAAGTTTTTTATTTTCCTTACGGCATAATTTACGTTGTCAAAAGATATAACTCACACAAGTCTGTCACACAGATTTTTTCTCTACCAAACATGAAAGGGGCCATTAATTACGTAATGGTTCCGAGGGGGAGGGAGGATTGGAAAAATCTCTACATTTCTTTAATTAGGAGGGGGGGAGCAAATCCATTCAGGTGATACTTTCCAACTCGATATTTTTATATCAGAAATCGCGCGGTCAGGTGGTTTAGCAGAATCGTATATCATTTGCGTCTGCAAGGTAAAAACGTACTGCTTTTTACTGGTTTTACAAAAAAATAAATAGCGTAAAATATAATTAAAATATCGCACTATGTATGGCATGTTTTATTTTCAATTAGTATCGCATCATATGCGAAAAAAAAAAAATGCTGGAAAAACATTCAGTCTCTAGATCAGTGGTTCCCCACCTTTTTCTCCTTGCAAAATCCGAAAGAGAATGGCGAACCCCCAATGCAATAAGTAACAAGAAGAAAAAAAAAATAAATAATCACACGCACAGGGGAGAATATTTGGGAGAATTTTTTAGTAATAGTACAAGAACGAAAACATAATTTCAAAATGTAAAAGTACAAACCTTTCAAGAAACTAAAATAATAGCCTGAATATAGTGCAGCTCTTGCCAATTGAGCTGTGACTTTGACTATGTTTACTTGTTTTAGGGGAGTTTAGTGAAAAATAGACGTGTTATTGGCTCGGATTTTAGTTGGAATATTTTTAAAAAACTATTAAACCGAAACAAGGTAAACATTGTCAGAGTCGGAGCTCAACTTCTCAGAGCATCATAATACTAATCCAAAAGAAATTTTACAAAGAACGAACCGAACACCCAGTGATTATTCTTCGTTGAGATTCAGTTAACTTTGCAAAAACTCTTAACGGGATAGTTATGGAATAAAGAAACCCAATGTTTGGTTGAAATATCTGTCAGTTTTACTCTCACGTTATAGTGCCGTTAAGTTCAGCAAAAGTTAAGTCTTATTCTGACACAAGAGATGCCTAAAATAAATCTCGATGAGTAGTGAATCAGTTATGACCGATACGAAGGCGGCTAATGCAACTTGTTGATCTTGGGTACTTAAAACCTTTCATCGAAAGTCTGAGTGAAGTAAGAAACACGTAAATAATTTATGAATAAAAAACGCTTGTACCTAAGACTTCATCTCAAATAGCAAGCATGTTAAAATTCCGCCATTACAATTATTTTCGCGGACCCCCTTTATAACTCTCGCGAACCCCTAGGTTTTCGCGAATCACCGGTTGGGGATCGATGGTCTAGACTAAATGATCTGAATTGATCTCGTTTTAACTGTTTTAATTTATTTTCTTTAAAATTAATTAAAAACCTGTCTATCATTATATTAATATTGCTATTGGTTTTTAGATTGTTTAACTCATTTATGTCTAAAATTATTCATAAACTTACTTATAACTACTGATAAATGATATTAAAAAGACCATTATATTATTAGATATTTATCTAATAATATAAGGTAATTTGTAGTTGATAGCAGTAAAATAGTATAACTGATCTGTTGAAAAGTGAAAATCTTTGATTTACGTCAAACTGAGAGTTTTAGTGCAACTTATCCTTTTCTAACATCATTTTATTCTTTGGAGAAACACGAACCGGATTTTTACGTAAGAATTAGAAGGAGGGGTTTGAAAAATCTTACGTACCCTTATATGTGGGTGGGAGGGGGGGGGGGGGTCCAAATTGCCAAAATCATCCTTACGTAAATAATGAATAGCCCCTAAACGCTGAGAAATATATTATCTTGTATGTATATGGCTCCTAAAATGTTTTTACTGACTCCGAAGAATTTCTAATTTTTGTCGAACTTCGTGAATGACCAAAACTAAAACTTGTCGGAGGGGTTTTTTTTTAATTTCTCACATAATGTGATTTGTAGAAGTTTTTTTTGTTTAGTAGATAAGGGCGTGCGCATCCCACGGTCGATGAGAGGCCATGTAAGCATAGTCGGGAAACCATGGAAGGGCCCTGTTCGGCACCGGAAAAAAATAATTTTTATAAGTTTCATAGAGGGGCTTAACTGACAAGGACACACTTTGGCTTTCGACGACCCTGATCCATTTCCACAATATCAATAGAATACGATGGCGCATCTCCCGCCACCCCAAATATTACGGATAATCCCAAAACCAGAATTCCACAAAAAACGAAGAAAATACCCCTAAACACAACCTTTCTCGGGCATGGGCGACTCGTACCAAGGGGGGGAAACTACCATCTCACTTCCAAAAGTGAAGGGGTCTTGCCCCCTCACTTTTTCAGAGTTAAAAAATGAAAGATTGAAAAATGATTTTTTACTCAATGAATTGATTTATTTCACGACAATTAAAGCTAAATATTCCTAATAAATGGGGCTTCGCTCTTGTTATTTCATAAGGATCGAACTTAGAAATGAAAGGGAATATTCAATGGGTGGCCATTCGTTCTGAATTATGATGCCACATTCCGCATTTTTGAGAAGTCATTTGATCATTAATGATAAAATTCAAATTTGTAGCACAATTTCACAGAAAGAAAAAAGCTTTAAGGATTCAGCCCCTCAATCCCTTCACACATCTTTTGACCCCCCCCCCCCCCCCCACTTTTTTTTTTTGTCCTCCTGCCTCCTATGTTCGCGGACATCCCTGCAATAGAGTTTTTTCTTTTTTTTTCTTTTTCTTTCATGTTCAAGATTTTCATCTGTTGTCAGAGCACGAGAAGTATGATGTTTATTGGCTTTTAAGCTGCCCTCTTTCTTCTAATTGAAAAAAAAAAAAGGCATAATAAATTCCAGACCCGATTTAAATGCGAGGAAATCTTTTGATAACTGTTTGCGCCCCCCTCCCCCTCCCAGGTTTCTAGTTTCTAAAATCACTATGTAAGTGGTAATTCCACTAAACGAATTATAAGTATAGGGGAAGGAGAGGGGGGAGCTTCTCTTTTTGAGAAAATTAAAATTTTGATCATCCTTGGCTTCTTCCTTTTCCATCCGTACCTCTAACGCAAGGACGGATAAGGTCCCCTCCTTGAGCCGAGATAAAAGAACCTGCTCTGCCTAGGCTATTTTCCACAAAAAAAAGCACAATTTTAGACGATATTTAATGATGTTACAAAAGGGTATTTCGGGGTCTCTCACGGATAACTTTTAAAATCAAAAACATGATAATAAGCCATCATTGGTATCGTTCGTGTAAGAAGAAGGGATGGGGTCAGGGACTTTCCCGCAACAATTATCGATTTTAAAGTTCAAAGAGAGCGATTTTAGATTATTTTTAGTATACGCACATAAATATAGACAGTACCTACATTTGTGTTGCAGTGTCAGGATAGATAGTAAGGGGTAAGTAATAAAAACCAATCACCCCTCCTTTGAAGATTTTCTGGATCCACCCTTGCTCTAACAGCTTCCATGTTTGAAATATAGGTTTGTGGGTTTGATAAATGCATCATGTAGGTTATATTGTATTTTATATAGCCTACATACATTCTAGTAAAAAAATAATATTCGCAGTTTCACTTAATACCTAAGACAAAAACGTGAAAGCATGATAAATTTCCTGATAAAGTATCAGTAAGAACTGCACGTGCACATACTTCATTTAATTGAAATAAAATAAAAATAAACATAAGTTATTGAGAGGGGTTGAAAATGTTGGTTTTGTTGAATGTGTCCTTTAAAGTAAAAGCTCCCACTTTTCTGTCCTGTAAAACGGGTCGGTAAAGTCCATGTCTACCGGTAAGTGGCCGAGTGGGTCTCTGCAATGCTTTTGGGGCATTGGGGCCCCGCACTTCGATCAGTGTTATAAAGCACGAATAGGCTGGCGTTGAGTTGGACATTACACACAAAAACTAAACAAACGAGATTTTGCACGTTCATTTTCCTCCAAATATTTTATTCATTGATGCTCCAGTTTTTTGCAAAAATGAGACTCGTAAACCACAAGTAGAATGTTTTAATTTCAGGTTAATATTCTTTTTTTCTCCTGGAGCAAATCAATTGAACGTTGCAGAAGCCGGCAAACCCTCAAAAAATTTTAAAATCTAAATTCGTCTTTTGTAGTAGTTATAAATTAAGTTTAGTTATAAAAAATTTTGCATCCTTTGTTTTAAGTTATTTTGTAACTCAGAGGCTTATTACATGGCCTTGCACAGAATGCTGCGAGGCTCCTCTCAATACTGTTTCCGTGCCAAGCTCTATTCTTCAGTTCATCTAGTTAAAATTAGGGCTCTTTTCCGAGCACGGATCCAAGGAAGGCTACTGAGGTTTATCAACTCCCCCCCCCCAAAAAAAAAGGTTTGAAATTTCGAAAAAGGCCGCCCTTCTTTTCCCATTTAATGGGGAAGACCACCGTTCCTTCAATCATCGAAGATCCCTAAAACTTCGTTTTTTGATCTTCAACCTTGAAAACTTTGCGAGGGAAGCTCAGAACGCTATTCTTTACCCTACGTCAAGGTGGTCTACATTTGAGTTTTTAGGATTTTAACACCAAAAAATGATTTTAAATTGCGTTTTTAGAACTTCAATTTCGAAAACTTTCCTATGTATGTTCCGATCCTCGTTCCTGCTCCGTAACGTTATGAAATCAGCAGCTTGCCTACAATGGGTTCGTTTCCAAAATTTTAAAAGTACTTTTTTTCTGAAAGAGCATGCTTAAAAACATAAGATCTAACCATTTTTTAAATAATTTGTTTAAGTTTAATATTTTTAAAAAAATTAATTAAATCGGTGCGTTTTCATTGTTTACGCTTCTGTCGATGACATCACAAATGATGAAATGCCATTCCGTGTTGCCATGCACAGAGCAAAATATTTAATTCGCATTTTTACTCACGCGTATTGGCAACGATATGGTTGATAGCAAGCGTAGAACGCAATATTTAATTCGCTTCTTGATTATCATAACGTGGAAACGCGGTAGAAAGATGAGCAAAAGTGCATCATTTGTGACGTCCTCAAGACTACGCCTTGTTTGAAAAATCGGACATTTTAAAAAATTAATTAAAAAATAACTGTAGGGAAAATGAAAGTATTTTCTGGGTCCATGTTTTTTTTTTTTTTTTTTTTGCCTATTCTATCAATATCAGTGTTTAAAAGTACTACTTTTGACTGAAGGAAACAACCCCATTGCGTTTGTAAGACTTCAATGTCAAAAAAAAAAAAAAAATCCGGAGAACAGCCGCCCTGGCCCCTAGCTTGTTTTCCCGTATTCAGGCCCCTACTTTAAAAATTTTCAAAGGGGGGGGGCAAAGGGTTTATGTTCCAACATATTTTAGAGGGAAAAACAACAAAAAATGCGTAATTTCATTATTTTTCTACAGGTCCGGGGGGGGGGGGTCCATTGCCCCCCTCCCTTATTGCCCAAATGACGAGCCTGCCCCTATTTCCTAACATCATTGATGATCATTCAAAACTGCGTTTTTGGAATTTCAGTTTTAAAAAATAGGAAGTGGATTGTTATTAAATCACCCAGTCGTCTCTCCGTAATATCACAAAAAAATCATTTAAAATTGTGTTTTTGGAATCTCGATCGGAACATTTCAGGGGGAGAATTCTGAGCCCCACGCGTTCTTCTAACGTCATCAAAGACAATCACAATTTTAATGCTTCAAGTAGCAAGAGATCAAATCGGTATTCTAGGTTTGTCCATTATGAGGCTAAATTATACAGGAGAATCAGGCCCGTCATTTTAAGTTTTCCAGAGGGTTTAAAGGGTATTATATATATATATACTCAAGGGGGGTTAAAGGGTATATATATATATTCAATGCATGTTCTGGAAAAAAAAATACAATACAGTCAAAATGCATTTTATATAATTTTTTTTAATCCATGGTAGGATCAGTTAACCCTTTCCCCTGATCTCCCAAATGACGGCACTCTGATGAGAATTATACGAGTATATCAAAGGAATAAGAAGCTAACTTTTATCAAGATGAAGATGGCTACAAATCTTTTTATGAAAGGTCCGTCTGTGACCTTCAAAAAAAAAAAGGGTAAATAGATTCCCGAAAGAAAAATACATAATGGGAGATCAAATTCATACAGCTCCATCCCCTCCACCCACTATTTTTAAATCTGGCCCTAGCCCTCCTCTCCAGTGGCGGATACAAGGAGAGGGTCATGATCTCCCCCCCCCCCCCCATAAACCGTCGAGAATATTATCCTTCCACGCAAGCACTTGATGAATAAAATTTCAGTAATTTTTTTAATTCATTAATAAGTAAATATTTGAAATATTGCTGCTTTTTCTTGCTTATATGAAATTAATTAGTAACTTTTATACTCTACTAAGTGCCTTATTCCTGACCGATTTGGTGCTTTTTATTGATCCCCAAGCTGTTTCAGAAATTTTTCGTACCAAAACCGTAAGTTCATGGCAGGGGGGGGGGGGGCTCAAAATGGTAGTATGTACCCGCCCCCTGCCTCTCATCTGTTCTCTACCTACTGACTAATCTTTTACGCCTTTTTTTTTTTTTTTTTTGCACCTAATTTACCAAAATATAAATGTACTTCTACCAAAAATTTGTACTTCATAAATTATGTTCAAATCATGTCATTGTAAGACATAATACTGGTGCAGAACAGAGAACAGTCCTTAAAGAGGGGTCTGGAGAGGACAATTACCCCCACCCCTTCCTTTGCATTCAGAGACATAACGTAGAGTATATAGCTTGTATATTTTGTGTGAATATTTCGTTTTTTATTCAATATGTAATCACTGTTGTGTATAAACCCTGCAATCCCCCCCCCCTATGCGGAAATTACGGGCCTATTATGATGTGCAAAGAAACTAACAGGTTTGGTGAACGTTTTCGAAGATTCAAGTGCTTCCCCCCCCCCCCCCAACAAATTGATTTTTTAAGAAAAGTGCACTCAAAGTTAAAATAATATCCATGGGAATTTTCTGACCTTAGTTAAAACTAAAATCTTATCTTTATAGAGACGGAAGATAGTAAAGAATTAGCTCTTTAATAAAATTTTAAACGCGAGCCAAACATTTCGCGATAGGTAACAAATCACTACAAGCGAGAACCACGCCCACATATATATAAATAGATTAATTTCTCAAAGCCAAGGGGTGCAATCGCTCCCTCTTGACCCCCCAAAATGACAGGTCAGAATACTAAAATATATACATAGTATTTAGATAGCGTTCAATAAAATATTTACGTTTAGAAATTACATAGTCTAACGAAATAGCAAAAGTGTGTATTACATTGAGAGAAATCATACCATAGGTCATTTTATATTCATGGGAATATTATAGTTCATTGAAACATTTTTTTTTAAAGGGCAACACAACAAAACAATTGTTTAAAAGGAATTTTACACAAAACAGTTATTAAAATATAATTCTCTTTCACTTAGAACAAAGCACTAAATGTAAATGTTAGTGCTCAGTACGTATTATTTTTATATATAATGGGTGTACACATAATATCTTAATACTCCAGAAAGGATTTTAGGAATAAAATAATATTTAAAATCGATCTAATAGAGAAATACGTTCAGCTAGTATTAAAGCAGGAGCGAAGATTTTAATTTAATATTCAGTCAAAATACTCAAACAACACGACAAATAGATACTTCGATAAACGATTTTCATTAAACATTAATAGCAATTTAACAATATGCTTAAATAAAGTCAATAGGATTTTTGTTTTAGAGCTATATAAGATGTTGTTAAACTCACATGCAGTTAAAATGGACGAACTGAACGTACACAGACATAAAAATCCTATTTTTAAACTATAAAAAGAGACTATTAAACTCTTAAAACATAGCATATACATGTCAGAAACGTGAAAAATACAGCTTTAAAAAATATTTTTCAATAGTTCAAAGAGGTTTGAAGCATAAAAAAAGAGTATTTATGTAACCATAGTTACACACAATTCCACACCTAATTCAAAACATCAATTTTTTTAAATATCACTAAAAATACCAAGTATTATACATCAATGGGTTCGTAAAAATATATATAATTTATTGACACAATCATTTAAAAGATTGGAAAAGATGCGAAGCCGTAGTAGAGAGCAACAGCACATCACATATAACAAGCACATGAAAATTTATGAAATTATAAATTAACATTATTATTAAGAAAATTGCTTACTTTTTCGTTATATCCAGTAAAGCTCCTTGAAATAATTTATTTCCTATTTTGAAAGACACAACCAGAACATCAATTAGGGCATCTTCAACAAACACTAAAATTTTTGTCCCCTTCAATTTTGTGACATCAGAGTACGTTTCGGTCGCCATTTCTGATATGCTAGGCTTACCCTCCATGGCTTTGGAAGGTAGGCGAAGACGAAGAAGCCAACTGCGCTTGCGCAGAAGCAAATCCTCCGAATCCTTTTTTGAAGCTTAAAAAACATAAATTCCTTGCTTTCTTTTGCGATAAACACAGTCCCATAATAAAATATGAACATTCAGCTTCATAAGCATATACTTTTCAATACCTAACATGGGAAATCTAGCGCTAACAACACTGAAATTAAAAATCTCTCCCCAAAGAGCCACGTTCGCAAACTCTTATTCGTTCTAGGAGCCGCATTAGTTTTTCTTTCCCACGCTAAAGAGGCTAGGCTTAATGCTGCGCTCGTCAAAGTTCTTAAAATACGATCAATGTTTTTAGACAGATTTTAGCTTCTAATTAAATTGAGAATTTATAAGCATTCAAATTAGAAACTATCTGTTGTCCTTTAAGGGTCATATGCTCAAAATATAAAGTTACAGGCTTCTTCATTTTTACTGAGTATAGACTTAAATGCAGTGGGAGAAAATAGAGCTGTGAACATGTTTGTTTGACGCCATTTTGAGCGATTTCTGCTAGCTGTAAATAACTGGTGTTAGATCTCCGATCCGTATTTGTTATGTTTGTAGCTTAATGAGAATTTTATGACCTCTGTAAGCTAATAATCCATTCAAAACTGAGTTTTAATGAATGAATTTTAAAGCTGAGTTTTAATAGACTATCTACGCATAAGAGTCCTTGAACAAATATTATTTCTCATCGGTACAAGTGCAAAAACTCACGAAATTCACTTAATTTCTTTAAAGTTCTATCTAAGAGGCACATTTCATCATCTTTTTTACTAAATTAATGGGGAAAATAATCATTTAAGATTAATCTTCCTTTTTTGTAAATATTGGTTTAATGTAGCATTTTGACAATGTATTCAATACATTTTATATAAAAAATACAAGTGAAATAGGATACTTCTTGAAACAGTTCGGAACTGCTCTGTTTTTTCTATACGTAATGGTAAGATTACGATTTTTAAAAGTCCGATTTCAATCAGGTTTGAAATTAATTGGACCTTTTAACTTCAAGAAATATGAGGAAAAAAGTAAGAAATTCAGAATGGTGTTTTAGAAGTTTTATTTTTAATATATTTCTCGCAGAAGAAAAGATTTTCGACACCCTAATATTTTTATACAATATCCATATTTCGCCTGAAAATCTCAATAGAAAGTTTAACTTGTATTCATAGTTTTTATAGTACACAAAATAAAATAACAGGGAAAAATAAAAAATTAAACTTTGAAAAATTTTAAATCCGTATTTGCAATAAGAAGGTTTTTAAACTTATTTAGGGAGGAGCCCCTTCGCCCCCCCCCTTATATACCCCCTTGACATCAACGTAATTTGCATAGTCAGACGATTTTCATTACGAAATTCACATCTTTATGTATTGATAAAAGGGCTCCTTGTAACTGCGAAACGTGAGTCTGAAATTTATTTTTTGTGCATTTAATTACTTGGATATTCTTTTAAATAATTTCAACACAAACACAAAGGTGCAACAGTTAAGTAGTTAAGTTCTTATGTAATTTTTGAAATGTTTGCTATTATCCCAACCGCTTTCGACTACTATTTATTTACTCGCCATAGTATTTCAGTAGAAAATACGTTATATAGCATTTAATATATTTCTATATTTAATGGCTTTTCCGAGAACTCACTTTCATTGCAATTATACACACGAATTACGAACGTGTCACCAAAGAAATTTCTCTGCATTGTAAATTCTCCTTTTTCCGGACCTTATTAAACCGGACTTAGCCTGATTCCGACAACCATTGAGATGTACAATTTGAAAAATTAAAAGACGAGTTGGCAAAATAATTTATTTTTGTGGTCTTTTTTTTTTTTTTTTTTTGTATTTTTTGAAATTTTTCCTTATGCGATTTTGTATTTCATTCTCTTGGTTTCAAACTACAATTTTTGCTGTGCAAAGAATTTTTTGATATATCTTGGCTCAACTTATAATTTGTTTTGTTTAATCCGAACTTTCATTAATTCGGACGACCGGGATCTCCTATTAGTCTGGATTAATAAGGTTCTACTGTATTTGAAAAACGTGAGCGTGTTAGATTTTCTTTAAGAATCCTTTTTTCTTACTTTTGAAGAAAAAAATTTAATTTTTTTTTCAGTTCAATAATTTTACATTAATTTTAATAGTTACATTTCGTTTTTTTGTTGGTGTTTAGTTTGCCTTTTGCAAGAAATCGTATATTGAAGACGCATTTTCCCCTTGGTTTTCGCAAACGCACTTCACTTTGTATTCGGTCCCCCAGCACAGTCAAACTGCAGGCGGTAGTTCTACAGCTGGGCGCGTGGAAAAGGAAAGATGAAAACTTGCAAGTGCAAGAGGAGGGAATGAATGCTTCAGTGAACGAGAGAGGATTTTCTTTTTAATTCCCAATACTACGCGAAACGGTATTTTTGAGCATCCACATTTGAGGTTTAAAAAGCTTTTGAAGAGGTGCAAAAATAAAACATGTTATTTTCATGAAAAACATATTTTTATTTCAAGCCAAATATTTTTCTACAAATATTCTTTTAATATTTCTTAACTATATTTTTCATTTAAGTTTTCTAAATTTAAAAAAAAGAAACAAAAACAAAAAAAAAAAAAAAAAAAAAAAAACAAAGTTGGCATAATTATCCGTAAAAATATCTCCAAAATAAAAGAAAGGTTAAAATACACTTACAGGGACTTCAATAAATATTTTTTTTTTTTTTTTAAATCGAACAACACCAACGAAAGAGAAAACGTGTCAGTTTTACAGTCAGATGCACATCGATCAAACAAATGCCTCCATCAATCAAAAGAGATTTTATTATTATTATTATTTGAATAGGGTAGACGAACCAGTGAATGAACACTTAAATTTCATTTTCAAAAATTCAAAGCATTGTTAAGAATTGTTGCATTTGGCAACTGAGCGGAAAAACGTTTCTGGTGATGATGTGGCTCCCAAAAGTGTTCGTACATTTTGAAATTTTTTAGTAAAACCAAAATAACTCGAAACTGAATTCGAATATGAAGTCCAATATTTTTTCACATTATTCCTATGTCATTCTAAATACAACCCATTGATTTTTTCAAAATATTGACGTATCTTCTTTTTGAAATGGGTCAGAAAACGAAGAGACAAAGAAATAACACGCCACAAAAGTCATCGTACACTCAAATATTTTCGAATAAATTCATGACTAAAATTATCATATCCTGTTTTATTAATATTTTTGCATTGTGTTGACCCTTATAATTATGTTTATTTATTCATTAATATTGTGCTTATTACTGTAAAATGGCTGGTATTCGTAAAAAAAACTGCAAACACTATTCAAAATTTGAATTTTTCCCCACAGTAGTGGTAAATTGGTTGGAAATGTCTCTATATTAGTTAATTTATGTTTGTATAGTAAAGTGCTTGATAAAATGCTTTAAAGAAAGGAATCGGACCGAAAACAAGGTAAGAAAATGTCAACCGGCAAAGTTGGCAAAACGTGATCGGAGATTTAAAGTTAAAAAATTCATGAAAAATACACATTTGACTGATGTAAAAGTTTCTGCAGAGTTAAATGAAACATTTTGCATTTAATTTTCACCTAAAATTGTTCGCCAAGTTCTCTGATTAGCTGTATTAAATGGGACCTCTTCCCGCAGAAATTTTCTTGGTCATGCGAAAAACAGAAAGCTTACGCCTTTCGTCGAAAAATCAATGATAAATAAGCTAAAAATGTTTTAAAATCACATCTTACTTACAGATAAAAATTAATTCAGCATTTTTGGTTAAATTGTTGTATAACTGTAAGTAGAAGAAAAAATGAGGAATTTAATCTTAAGAACTTATTTGGATCAGTTAATCAGGACGGTGGAGGTGTTCTAGTGTGAGGGTGCATATCAGCATCAGGACTTGGTAGTTTCTAGTTTGTAATTTTTTGATGAAATAATGAATCATACTGTTCCTTTAAATATTTTAAAAACCAATTTTGAACTCTTAGCCAAAAATTTGGTTATTGGAAACAACTTTGTTTTTTATCAAGATAACGATAAGAAGCACACGGTTTTCAACGATTGCGTCTAGTGCCTCGAAAATTGTCCTAAAGTTTAGAAAATACCCCCTCAATCTCTAGATTTTAACTTAATGTAACGTATTTAGAGATATCTGGAGGCTAGATTACGAAAATAGGGCTTTAAAACGAAAATAGAGCTAGAAACAGTAAAACTCGAAGTGTGGTTGAACACTTACTCAGACTTACTCAGAAATTACGCAAAAAAAAAGAAAGAAAAAGAATGAAATCTATTCACAGACGTTTAAAAGGTGTTTTGAATACTGTATGATAGTCTACTAATAAATAACTTAATCAAAAGTTAGAATATTTAACAATATATAGACATTTTATAAAGTGTACGAAGCCTTTTGTGAGATAAAATTTCCGGCACTTTTTGGTTTTTGATTTTTAAAAAATTAATTTTTAATATTTAAAAAAAACTTTTCATGTAGTTTTATTAAAAATTGATCATAGATCTTATAATTAAATACCTATTCCGAAATATTAATTCTACCAATGGATTGGGGCCTATTTCGTTGAAAGTCGTAGGTGTACGAAGACTTTTGGGAGCCACTGTATGTAGTTATTTTTAAGGGGGGGGGGGTACTTTAATAGTGCTGCATCAGTTATTTTCGGGGAGTTGAAATGATAAAAAGTCCCCCAAACCAGGGAATGAACTAATGAATACTCCAACCAGTGGACAAGCAAAGCATTTTCTAGTCGTTTTCTTTCTGAAAATGAGTAGAAAGAAGTTACTGTGACCATTTTGTCTCAGAAATTGTTAAGACCTTTTTTGTTCTTTCAAAAAATCCGAACTTTTCATTCTCTGGAGGGTGTTTAGTCACTGATCCGTTCTACCCTATTTCTTGCTTAATATTGCAAAAATTAAGTTCTACGAGGGAATTTTGAATACCTATGAGGATTTATTTCTTACGAACATGATTAGAATGATAATAAGAAGAACAAATAACTATAACTCATATGCATCGATGAGAGCTTGAGGAAGCACAGATTTGTGCGTCTTTTCAACTTTATCAAAATTTTATTTTTGATGCAATATTATTTTGAACAGTTCAAACAAAACATTATCATGCAATAAACAGAGAAACGGATTTTGTTTTGATATATATCCGAATATTTTGATGTGTATGTATATCGGATAATTTCGACCCGTGAAAGTTAGGATATTTTTTAAAAGTTTTATTGCGGGGGTCCTTTTGTTGTGGAGGCCCCGGGGCAGTAGCCCCGCCTGCCCTCCCCTAAATCCGGCCCTGTGAAACACGGCAGATGAGAAGGGAGAAAAAGTTTTGGAAAAGTATTCCGAAAAGACCTTGGAGCAAGCAATCCACTATTAAAGAATGTTTTTCAAAAAGTATTGTACTGAAATAAATAATTTCATTACTCGAGTTGAAAGAAATTTTTATAATTTTCATACGTGCTATAATTTATGAATAAATTAGTAAACTATTTTGTTGTTTACTTAGCTTATTTCTAAAACTGTTTACAAATAAAATTAGTTATTTCCTTTATATAGCTATTGATTTATAATTGTTATGTTTTAAGACAAATGTTGTGAATTTAGAAAGGTAACGAAAATTTCCTATAATATTTCTTGGAACTTACGATATTCGATCAAGCGGGACCGACAGTAACTAACTTTCAATTTTTGTATTATTCAGGTGAAAATTTAAAATATGGTGCGAATTTATTCCGATTAATTTGTATTGGTGATTCAATTTTTTGTTGATAAAATGTATCAGTTATTTATCAATTTGTGTTACTTTATTTGGGATGTTAATTATTAATTATCTTTATTGTTAAAAGCTTTTCTTTGACAGTTCCAAAATATTCTTATTTAAAAAACCGATTACTAGGAATTTAGTTCTAGCTCTAAAGCAATTTTTTAGAGATTTTGCTGAAATATACGTTAAAAAGTTCGATGCTTCAAAACATTGATGTTTTTCGGTTAGTGTATAGATACCACCGATGTTTTGATCTTAAACATCGATTTTTTTTTTTCATCAACGTCACACCATTACTTTGAATTGAAATTAGAGTCTACTCAGGCATCTGTTCCGAATATTGGAGCCATGTTTCGAATTTTTTAAGGAAGGCCATTTAATCAATAATGGCACTAAAATTCAATTGCTTATTAAAAAACGAATCAGCGTTAGGGGGCGCCTCTCACCTGACCTGTCCCCTCCCCCTTTTGGGTACACCAGTCGCCTATATATATGACACATCTTTATCATATATTTCAAATACATACACAAAATTGTGTATTAATAATACACAAATAAATTGTGCATTAGTAACGGTAGGATTATCGCGGTTCAGACGATCCGGGTCTTTTTACATTTTTTAACTGTAATTTATTTTTAAACTTATGATTGTGTTATTGTTCGTTTTTACTATTTACATATATTTTTTACATTCTATGTTAGTAGATTAAATGTAACAATGTTTTTAGCTGTAGTTTAAATGTATGTGTGAGTATTATTTATATTTTTCAGCTATTGAAAACAGTAGTGTTGTTTTTTTACCGCGATTTTTGCTTATCCCCGGTTACCCTGCCACCCTATTCCGTGGATAATCGGGTGTAGTTTTAATGCCAAGTTTTTCAACCTGGTGATATAGTAAAATCTTTAATCCTTAAAAGAATTTTAAAAACTTCTTTTCAGCAAAGGTGAGACAAAGAAATACAAAACATGACCTTTAGTGACCTTCCAAGACCCCTCTTTTCCTTCTGAATAGAGTGCCATTCCTTTTTCTTTTGTCATTTGAAGTGTGTGTACTGTGTAATCACTTCAGCTGAAAAGTAGAGGAGAGAAAGCTGAAGGATAGTTTCGAGTCTTTGATTCTTTGTCCTGAATCTGTTTTCTTAACAAAATGGGCCATTCCACGAAAAAGTAAACCCTCTGTCCTGCGAGTGACGATTCATATATTTCGTTAAAAAGTAATAATTTTAAAGGGTAACGACGAAATTTTTTGCTTCAAAAATCACATTTCAAGTTTTAAGTTTGTAATTTGTTAAGTAGAAAAAAATTGTTCAAAAATATTTTAAAGCAGCGTTTCTTAAATTGTGTTCCGCGGAACCTCAGGGTTCCACGGAGCTATTTCAGGGGTTCCATGAGACTTGAATTTTATCTTTTCACACATTTCAAGTATTTAACTCAAAAAATAGATAAAAATAATGCAAACAATGATCGTGGGACACTTGAAATTCAGGTAGAATTCGTCATCAAACAGACACTTTTTTATGTTAGAAAAGTTCTAATGGTAGTGATATCGATGGAGACTTTTGCATTTTATTATTATTACTTTTTTTTTATTTATTTATTTATTTTTTGTGCAAAAGTAAAGCCATTATGACTTTTTATTTGACCATCTCTACCAGATGTTACATCCGTTCTGGATAACAATTTTAAATTGTTTATAATAGCTCCTACGAAAAGAAATGATAAAAAGCGAAATCAATGTTGTTTGTGGTCTGAAAATTGTATTTCTATTTAAATGTACAATGAAACTTGAATTTTTTTCATTAGGATTTAATTTTCGTTTTAAACGTTGAACATATTATGTTTCTGTCAACACTATATGCTGTCTCTGTGCTTTGCGTGTTGTCTCACTGTGCCCCATGAGTGGGGTTCAGTGAGACAAAATTTTACGCGTTTTCTTTTTTTATCTCTTTATATTAAATAAAAGTAAGGTTTCAGAGAAATTCTGGAAGGAATTCTTTGGTGGGCCTGCGTCCAGGAGACCCCACAGCACCTACAGCCTTGAAATTTTGTACAAAATTACTTCGAGCCCCAGTGGTTTGCATCTGGGGTTTTTTTCTTAAAATTCGAATAAGTTTTTTGTAATTAATTTTGTAAGATCAAATTTCGCGTAAATTCCCAATCATTGCCTATTAAAGGGGTGAAAAATTACTTGCACATATTAATATTATATATCGTTGAAAAGGGTAGAATTTTTCGCGTTCTATGCAATTTGTTTCAATAATCTAACTTAAATAGGGCGGGAGTCGGGAGTTATTTGCGCTTTTAGCTCGAACTTTTTTAGGCTCAGCTGAACTGCCCCCCCCCCCCCATACAAACAGAAAAATCAAGTTAGTTTCAACATCAGTTCATAATACGCGTGAACGCGTCATACTTGAATTTTGTACATATTAATGAACAGAATAATCAGAGGGCTATGCATAATACAAATTACAACACAAGCAATGAATCTGTTTCTAGTATTTGTGAAAAATTAATGCTTCAAAAACTTTTAGAAAGATGGAAATATTAAAATCCAAATATTTATCTAGTAAAATGTTATCTCACTAGATATAAAACAAACAATTAAAACTAAATTGGCTATTCATATTGATCAAACTAAGAGCACAAATAATTAATTTGCTGATTGTATTTATCGAAGTAAATTATAACAAAATTGAATTTCGATCTGGCCTAACTTAATACCAGCTTTCATATATGTTAAAAACTTTTGTACGATTTCAAAATGTCAGGAATAAGAATTCGTATCGAATCGGATTAGGACTTTTTTTTATTGACATCAGTATAAGAATCGGAATTTGTAAATTTTTCGACATCGTTGTATCACAAAAATGATAATATTGAAAAGTGATCACATATAACGTTTGTCTACATGTGTGTTTGTTAATTTTATGGTTACATGCAATTATACATACATTTAAACTAGCACCACATTTTTCTTAGTATATGTGTCACCCGGGGTGGAAATTTGTGTTTAAATCCCACCACATAAATTAATGTTTTATGTAAACATGAAGTTCAGACAATTTTCAGAAACAATTCATTTTTATTTTTGTGACTTGACGAATGTCTGAATTAAAAGACAATAATAAATTACAAATGCATTTTATGTAATATTTGCGCTAGAAACATATGAGGCAGCGAGAATCAAAGGGATGTAAGTGGATATTTTCAAGTTTTGAGTAAAACGCTTTTAAAGATAAGGTCCTAGATAGGCTGTCTTTTTTCTTCTAAATCATGCTGTATAGTAATACCAGAGCTACTAGTACTATCTCTTGCCCCATGACAGAGGAGAGGTTCACCTACCATTTGTACTGGTTACCTCCAAATTTTTAATTTTGTCACTTACTTCCCTTTGCTTCTCACTGCCTCATATATAATCGCCCTCTTCTGCTCTATTTTCATTGAAATTCGATAAACAAAATACACTATAAAAGCACTTATTTTCGCGAGGCTCTAATTTTCGCTAGCCTGTCGTAATCGCGAAAAGTTATGACTCGCAGAATACTTCAACTTCTTTTATATAATCGACATTAATTCGTCAAATTTTTCAAATGAGAATAAGGAAAGTACACAATAATGAAGGTTAATACATGCACCGAAAAATATAATTTCGTCTTTCCACATTGTTGATAATTAATTTTTAAGCATTATTACTAAATTTATTTTCGTTACGAATGTCAATAACCTAAGAACACTGTATCTCTTTTTAATGTTAAATGCAATCTAATCAGCAGTGTACATTTGCAGTGAAATGTATGTTTAAATTTGCGCTTCTTGCTTGAGTTCATTGCACTTTGCAGCAAAATGCCTTGCAGCAATCTGTTTTCACACTAACTTGTCAGTCTTGTAAGGCTTTTCTTTGTCTTTGCTATCCCCCCCCCCTCACCTTCTTTTTCACGAGTATAATCTTTTACGACAGTTTTTATCAATGCTGCCATTTAAAAAGATCTTTGGAAAATAAACTGTAAGAAAAAGTGGCAGTTAGAGAAAACTGGAAACAAATCTTTAGGTTTTTTTTTACTTAGTGGATACAGCAGATTGTTACAAAAGTTAATTATGAAGTAAAAATTATTTAATGTTATTGGTCTTAAAAAGTCTACAAATACGTAAAAATTGGGAAAGAAATTTTTGAGTTATGCATAACTTTCTTTCAGCAGTTGAGAATTCTACGGTACTAGGGGTCACAATTGTATTTCTCTGATTTTATGTATGGACTTAGGTTACTGAAGTAGCTTTACAATCATGTACTATATGGTTGAACCCTCTCACCTCACCGCCCCCTTGAAAAAAAAAATCACCTTCTCTATTTAATCTCTATTAAATGATAGATATTTTTTCATGATCGAAATTATCCTTTATATATTTTTGAACTGTTCTACTAAGTGATTCAAGTTTTTTTTTTTTTAAATAAATTTCTATCATGTCCTTAAACCAGGTCTCTTCACGGAAGTAAAGAAAAATCTATGTGGTAAAGTATTAAATCATCTTTTATTTTAGTTTTTATTAAATTTATTTCTTCGTTTTCCTTTGGGCCGGGGGGGGGGGGGGGGGTCACGCTCAACGCGCTCATGTGCACGTACAGAGGAGCCGCACTAGCCACTACATGATTCTGCTTAGCTTGTAAGTTGCTATATTAATGTTCTATGAAAATGCATTTATTATCAGGGATCAGTATTTGAAACATTGATGGGTCTATCCACGGTGACTGACGTTACAATTTGACTCTATTTTTAACTTACAAATTCAGCGCTATCTTGAAATTAAATTTTGTTTCCTCTGAAATTGATCTAAAATATCATGATATGATACATCACTGCCCCCACACGTGTTTTCAGACTTGAGGAAATTTTTTTGTGTGAAATTGAAGGGAATAAAAAAACGTGACTGATGTTACGCGGAAGAGACATTGAGAAAATTGACTTAGGTACAGTTTGAAGTTCTCTTCAAACTAATAACGTTAAATCTAAACAGAGTTTTCCCCATTAAAGTAGAGATTTTAGACTTGATGAAAATACTTTGTTTTATTGGAAAAACTTAAAAACGGAGAGTATATAAATTATTTAACACCCGTGACTGATGATACAAAGATTTTGTGACTGATGTTACATTTACAATAAATTGCTGCAATTACAAATTATTTCTCCTTAAAAATGAAATTAGCACATGATTTGTTTAAAATTGTATTTAAATTACAAGAAAAGTACATTTATAAAATTTTAAAAGATATATTTTTGATGTATTTCATAAAATTAAAAGGTCTCTTTCTTTTATTACATCTAGTGCGCTTAATATTTTATTCCTTTCTCATTTGAATAATAAATTTCATTCACATTGACAGGCTATTTCCAATGTCTTTCTGCTTGAATCTTTACAGTCACTAAATACTCTTAGTTTTTAATTTCAATGCATCTAACTTCTCGTGATACAATTGTTAGTGATATTCTTCAAGAACCCGTTCTCCAGTTGCAATCAACAATTTTGGAACATGTTCTGCTGGAAGTGAATCCCTCCTTTACTGCAAAAAAAAAAAAAAAAAAAAGGTCGTTGCTAAACACTTAATACAGATTTTGAATTTAAAAAAAAGTATCACTCGAATATAACTCTTTATAACATGATTGCAAGTCAGATGGTGATAGTTTTGAGATTTGCATGAAGCTGTGACATTTAGAAATATTTCTGTATCGATGATAAGGCACTTTTATTCAAACGTACTGCATGAAGAACTAGGAGTATCTGTTTATCAAATTTCATGCCAGAAATATTTTTACAGCAGCTGTTTTCTTTTGTGAAGATATAAAAAAGAGCGCTTTGAATGACATATTTTACCAAGGTTTCATTATTTTAAAGTGAGGCAATGCAGCTGCTACTTTAAACCTGGGACTTAAGTAGTTTAAATTTGTTCTATACTTGTTCTATTTCTTCACCTAATTTCTTTTTTTAATTTTATTCTAAACCAACTTTGGTAATTATACTAGATTTTTAAAAATTCTTTTATTTATTTTTTTATCATCCACTCTTTTCAGTTTCTGCTTTGTTTTACTTTTTGGGATTTTCATGTTTTCCTTTATTTCTTAATTTATATCGCCTCTTTTTTGCCTTTCTGCAGCAGTCAATGCGATTTGTGCAATTTGTTTGAGGTTTATTAACGAAAACAGAAATGTGACTGATGTTACATACTTTAAATAAGTTTTAAATAATTAAATTCAAATATTTCTAAATATTAAAGTGATTAATACTAAAGATATCATCATAAATAAAGAGAATATGACATTTTATAAACTTGGGTTTGTTTTTGTTTAAGCAATGCAAACTATACAATTTTGTGACTGATGTTACATTAGTATGAGCCCTAGTTTAAAAACAATTGCTACAAGAGAATTATAACAATTTAAAGTTTCTTTGTTGGTCTAATCTCTTCCTAGATAAACCACACTTCAAGAAAAAATAAGATTGTAGACATAGCAATTAATTTCCTAAGTGAAAAAAAAGAGTAACTTTTAGAATCGTTAATGCAACGACACATGGGCACTGAGAAGTGTTGTCAAAATTTGCCTATAAAACTTATAAAAAATGTGCTCATAACTTTTTTCGCATAGTTTTATGAAAATACAGTCTTTTTTACCTCATATGAAAGAAAAAATTACTGATACAAGGAAGTTTTTTTTTTTTTTTACTGTGATATCCCTAGGATGGATGAAAAATAGTGCATGCGGTTCCATATAAAACAGAGCATCAGAGGATCAGCTTGTGAGGTGGTGGAGCTTAGAATCATTGAAAGGGGGCAAAGAGTCGAGTAGATGTTGTTTCTCAATCTCTCTCCTCTAGATTCCTGAAATACTTGGAAACCCCGCCTAAATAGTCCCCTTCTTATCATGGTCTTGTCCCTACCGACATCTTCTCGTATCACTCGCATTCCGAAGTAAATTGCCTTTCCGACAACTGGAGCATGGAATTATCTTGAAAGAACATTAAGACGTGTGAAATATAACAGTATCTACTTAATAATAGAATTGAATTAACTTTTTTTAAAATTATTACTTCCAATGGCAAGTACAGAAGAACAAAAAGGTTAAAAGCACAAAAAAATATTTGAACGAACTTAAACTTCATATCAGGGCCGTATGCTAGGGGTGGTTTATAGGGTTCAAACCCCCTCTGAAATTTTTCTTCCAAAGAAATGCTTTCCATTACTTATTTATTTTATTTATTTATATTTTGGTGACAAAAATAATATTGCTGTTATTATTATTATTCCAATTTTATTTGTGAAATGAAACTAGTATGACTGAAAAATTGTAAAAACTCATTGTGTGTTTATGATAGTTTATAGTAGTTATTGAGAAATTCATTTATTATGAAACAATACGGCGTTTCGTAAGAACATCCCCTCCCTCCATTTAGATAATCTATTGTAATAAAAATCAATAGAATCATGGAACGAAATGTGATAGACCGTATAAATGTGTCAAAAAATGGATTTGGTAAAACCCCCTCCGAAACAAAAGTCTGGTTACGGCCCTGCTTCATATAGTTCTAAACGACTACAGAACGAGTGATGTACAATTGATAAATATTATGACAATATTGCAATAATATTTTCTGCTATATCGTTAGATTGTATTTTCATTTCTCTTCTTCTCGCGTTCACAAATGACTTAGTTGTTGTGGGTTGATCAGTTTGACACTAATGAAGGTGTACCAATGTAGACGACATAACTATTATCAGAGGCACTCCGATATGCGGTCACGGGAAGTCATTATGACCTTCCAAATGTGTCCTTATTCGGTAAATTTTGTCTGACAATTCGGCAAATTCGGAGATATGATGGCAATATTGCAAATTTTAACTGTCCGAATATTCCTTTATCTTTCGATGTACATTGTGTGAATACCCATATTTTATTATTCGGCGAAAAATAGAGTTCCATTCGGCAAATTGAGAATTGCCAACCTCCCAAAAATTCCCCCAAGTTCGGGACTATTTGCTGTAGTCTTCTGACGATTTCTGCTTGTTTACGTTAATTTTCAATTAATTCAAGGGGGGGGGGGGGGGGTGGGGGTGGAGAGCCTGTAATTTTTTCTGCTGAAACTTGTTCTTTATACCAGGCGCCTTGTTTTTAAAGAGTGTTATTTAATTTCTCCAAAAATAGTTTAGAAATCGTGTTAAAACCTTTATACATACCTGCGAGTAACAATTGATTCATGTGAATCATGTATCATGTTTAACAACAAATCTTTACTAATAATAAAGCTGAAAGTCTCTCTGTCTGGATGTCCGGAAGATGTTTGAATGTCTGGATGTCTGTAGGATATCTGGATCTCTGTGACGCCCATAGCGCCTAGACCGTTCAGCCGATTTTAATGAAATTTGGCACAAAGTTAGGTTGTAGCATGGGGGTGTGCACCTTGAAGCGATTTTTCGAAAATTCGATGTGGTTCTTTTTCTATTCCAATTTTAAGAACAAAATTATCATAAGATGGACGAGTAAATTACAAAATTATCGTAACGTGGAACCGTAACATGGGCACAAGTCAATTGGCGAGATACGAAATTATCATAACGTGGAACCGTAACATGGGTACAAGCCAACTGGCGAGCAAATTCACCATGCATTATTTGTAAACATACAGGCGAACCAAAAGACCTTTTAATTTTTCTATTACAGGCAAAGTCGTGCTGGTACCACTAGTAAATAAATAAGCAAAAGAAATTGTTAGGTCGCATATGAATCATAGATTAAAGAAAGAAGTAATACCAATTTGAACTTTTTATGTGAGGCAGCTTTTGGTTTCCAGGTGTTATCAAACAAAAATGTTTTTTTTTTTTTTTTTGGTTTTACAAACATTAGTAACTTCGAAACTAATAGGCAAACTTTTCAATGATATGAATAGAACTAATAATCAGTTTCTGAGATATCAAGGTTTAGATCATTGACTGATTTAGAAATAGTACTTTCAAGAAGTTAGATTTTGTGATTACTATATCAAACTCAACTTTAAGTGTGATAAATTTTTTTATTAAGAACAGAAAAACATATTTGCTTAATAAATATAATTTCATTTTTTAAGAGCCGCCAAAGTTATATGCAACCGTTTACTGTATTTGAACGCATTGTGAAAGGGAAAAATCAGCAGGAAAACTATTATGAAATGAAAAAAAGAAAGGAAAATCACCTCATTTGTAAAACTCGTCATCGTTTATAGCGACCTCGTTTAAGAAACGCAGTGTTCAAATTAAAACATGACTTCATGCATTAAATAATAGAAAATCTGTTAATTTCAAAGTTCTGATTAGGCAAGAAGAGTTGGAATTTTGAACTGACGGAAGGAAGGTTTCATTCCTTTTTCCTTAAAAAACAGTGCTGGAATTTTCTAAAAATATAAGGTAATTTCCTGGTATCAAATGCCATGACTTCATAGTATAGATATTTTATTTGTTTTTTTCAAGTGTCAAAAAATAGTTGTTCTTTAAGTCAACAATCATGTTTCGGAAATTTATATCAGCAATAAATATGATTTGAAGATAAACATTTATTTACAGTTTACCAAGGATGAAAATATTGTACGTACTTATACGACTATAATAAAAACGTACTTATTTATACGCCATTGTATTTACCATTTGTTGCGTTACATTACTACTTTAAATTTGAAACTAATATTTATCTCTGCTTAAAGTATGATCAAATTGAACTCACAGCGTGGAAAGCAATAATTATCAGAAGAAAAAAAAGAAAATAGAGAGAGAAAGAAAACTTCATTTGTGCACTATTTACGATGAATTTCCATTTCCGTATTACGCCTGTTAAATTTTCAGCTGTTTGCAATTTTTAAATGTAGGGCAATGTGGGACAAAGTAAAATAGTTTAGATAACTTACCATTTTCAAAATGAATCATTGGATATTTATTTTGAGAATTACAGTACATAAAGAAAGAACACTATGTTTCAAAATAAAACAAATATTGAAATGCTATTATTTCATTGTTTCTTAATCTAAACGATTATTTTTAGTATTATTATATTCAAAAGAATCTTCTGTCTTAAGACAACTGATATTTAAAAAATGTTTGAAGTGAGTAGAAAAATGGAGAAGATAGTTATCTCTCTAAACTGAATTGTCTTCAACGCATAAAAGAATGATCTTCCCTACAAAGCAAAGCTAAACTGGAACTCTCCTTCCACAAAAAAAATGATTAAATCAATTATTTATTTATGCAGGTACAGTTATTTCTTCATGAAGATTAAATCATACTTTAAATTAGTATTCAGTTTTAATGACATTTATTTTATATCATGCTGCGCTTTATGTCACTAATCAACCTCAAAGATATGAACAAGTTGACTAAATAAATTGAGAGAGAGAGAGAAAGAAAGATGTAAAAACTAAAGGAACAAGTAATTAAATAATACAGGTAACTTAATTAAAAAAAAAAACATCGATTCAAGTCAAAGTGACAAAAAACAACTTTCCACAAAATAATCATAAAAATTACATGTTTTGGAGTTGCAAAGAATCTGTTACATCTGTTTCCCAATGAAGAACACTCGAGTTTACTTTAATTTTTATTTTCCAGTTTTTATTATTTTTTTCATAGCAAGCAGTGCTTTAAGTCACTCAACTCACTCTCAGAGATATGAACAGTTTGATTATATAGAGCTGAAAGAGATACATCTGAAAAAACTAAAGGAAAAAAAGAAAGAATAATGTAGGTAACTTAGTTTTAAAATTCTTTAAAAAAATATCGATCTAAGTTAGTGACGAAAAATAACTTTCACAAAGCTCAAAAATTGCAAGTATTTTTAACCATGGCCTCCACATTGCCGCTGCATCCGTTATGGCTCCGGAGCCCTTAGGACACGGGAGAACGTGCGTCTACCCTAAGAAAAAAAAAAGAAATTATTAGAAAGAGTAAAAAAAAAAAAAAAATTAAAAGCGACATAGTTTATAGAGCTTCTGATTTTTTTTTTTTTTTTTTTTTTTTTTTGTGAACTGAAAATAAATTTGAAGTAACCAATGAAGAAACTAATTTTTTTTTTTAATTCATGACTTCAATGTTCTTGAAGAGATCTCTAGTAAGTCTGCATAAGTAGTAAGCACGTGAAAAAAAAAAAAAAAAATCTGTAATTTTCATGAGGGAAATTTTACATCTCAGGCGTATTTCAGCCACAGTGATCCGTGACCTTGACAAAGAAACTGGCTCTTTGAAGATTTCAGGAATATTCTGTTCAAAAATCTGATCGGTAGCAGATATTTGAATAGATAGATCAGGTCTCAATGAAAATTACAGTGTAAATGAAATATTTTTGTTTGGAATATTTAAATATATCATCCAGTCATAGTCACCGTTCAATTTGAGGCATTTTTCGTAGCATGACACCTACTTTCCCAGCCCAAATTCATAGAAGGGAAGCCTCGTGGTCTTACAGCCGATTCCTAATATTTTTCTGTGCCTAACTTTTGTCCTAAAATGGAAATCAGATGGAGCCAAATCCGGACTGTGATGGTTGGACAGCAAGCAAAATGAACACCTGTAAGTCTTTCTTCAAAGTTTCAACAGTATTTCCACACATTGCTGTAACTTATTAAAGATTTCCCGTTTTCATCATTCATTTGTCGATGGGTTTCTGCCGCATTCGATCCAACAGCATTCAGAAATCGAGTGGAAACATACAGGATGAAATTTATACTTCGTGGGAATTTCTATTGTTTGAGGTGTGTTTAAGTACTCACTGTGCCTTTAGAACTAGTGGTGCGACATCAATATTTTTAATGCTGAAACACTTTAAAATTATTTAACCCAGTCTATTTAAAAAAAAAAAATAGAATCACTTGTTATGAATATTTCCAATAAATTAATATTTCCTGTTTCGTAAATTGAAAAAAGAATAAAAAATTGAAAGTTTCACTAAACTGTTATTTACTCAAAATAATCAGTGGCGGACCTAGCATGGGTGAAAACCAAGTTGGTATTTTTTGTGGTGTCACCCCCCAAACAAACGCAAAAGATTAAAAAGAAATAAGGGTTTACCCCCCCACCCGGAAATTTTTAAAAATTATAGTCCTAAAAATGCATTTTAGCTTCATATTTTTCAAAAAACTTGCAATTCCGCGTAGGGTGTCAGTGTCCCCCCCCAAACGCAGGCAGCCAGGGCAGACCGGCCCTCGCCCCCCGTAGTGACGCAACTGATGTAATTATTTGTTACAAATTATAAACAGTCTTGCAATGTTTGTGCATTAATTACGTTGTTTCTTATAGTTACTTTGCTGCACAAAGGCATTGATTCATTTAAAAGTGATTCTTTTTTCATGTTATTTTCTCTCCCCACCGTTATTATCAGTATATGTATAATTGATTAAAAATAGGACCTCGTGAAACGTTCTGCAAATTTTATCGTATTGATTACCGCACGATGCAACATTCTCAAATAACGGTAAAAGTATCAAAAAATTAATGATGTAACGTTTTAATAATTACTTGAATCTGCATTCTCTCCTGAAAGATAGAAAATATAACGAATTCAATTACATTTTCTGAAGATAAAAATTCTTGATCAGCATTTAATCTCATCAAATGTCTCTCTATTCAAAATGATAAAATTAATCCAAAAGTGTGAACTCAAATCAGACAACATATTTGAAGCAAATGAGTTATCTTTAATTGGATTTCTTATCTCATTTAAATCTTATCATTTCTTTCGTATATAAGTCTAACAGAATTTTTCGAACTTTTTTTTTTTTGCTGTAATTAACAAAACGTAGGACTGATAAAAATTCATTCCCTGCTAAAAGAGTTTCGGTGAGTTTAAAAAGCTTAGTTAATTAATTTACATAGCTTATAATGTAGTTACTTATCGGACTTGTAGGTCGACGATCTATTCAAGAAGAATACGGACTAAAACCTCGTATATATTTGCATACATAGCTTAAATCACGTGAGTTGCTGCAGTTCTGAATATTTTGCCTCTGGCTAAAACTCGACTTAGACTCGCTTCAAAACAATGACGATCTTAAAAGTTACATACACACGTTTAAGGGTTTGTTGTAGCTCCCTAAAAAGGGAGTTACAAAGTGAATAGTACAGTAAAATTAGGCCAAAAAATGGCCAAACCCAAACATCCAAAAAAAAAAAAAAAAAAGAAAAAGGTGAAACCTGTTGCAAATTACTTCTTACCCTTCCAGCAAGAAGGGGTAAAAAGTCCCAGCACTTTGCGCGTCGGGTTTTGGGGGGAAGGGGGGGGGACGAAATAATCCTCTATTTAAATAAAAAAAATTTCTATTACTTAAAAAAAAATCTCAAACCTCGCAAAAACCACACTATAATAGTAAAATAATAAACTCTCACAGAAAAAATTCTAATTTACAGGAGTGCACAGGTGGGGGGGGGGGAATGGGGGGGGGGGGTCCATGTAGCAGATTTGCGTCATTGGAATTTTTAAGGCAGTTTTTTCAAGGGGTATTTCTTTTTTGAGGGCTTTTATTCTGGATGGGTACTCCGTCACACTTAAGGGGTGCGCCATCGCTTTTTTTTTGGGGGGGGGGGGGCTGAATTTGCATACTAAAATCAACGATTGCAGTTAAGTTTACGAAAATTTTTTCCTGATTTCAACTTTTCCGAAGTACAAAATGCCACACAATGATATAGTAATGTCAGAAGGATAATTCTAAAAGATCTAAGCGAGCTCAGTAACCAAATTATTTGTGACTGGAGTTATTAAACTGTTTAGAGCGCTGGAAAACCAAATTCCTGTACAGCATAAAAAAGTCCAAATTGACTATAGTTTCTCTACTACTTGAATAATTTACTTCAACTTTTCTACAATCTTTTGCCATCACCGTAAGGGGGGACAAACCGAAATTACCAATAGTGAGACGGGCAATGCTGCAATTCTGCACCCTCTAAGTCGATGGGGATTCTCATTTGCAAACACCAAACTGCCTCTCTTTTACGCAGCAGGTTATGTGAATTATGCTAAATATGCACACTTGTACTTGCAACACTATCTGAAACTTTAGAGTACATTATGCAATGAAAATAAAATTGATCACATCAAACATCAGCTAAAACATCAGTTATCCAACGATCTAGCGATGTGGCAAATTCAGGTCGTCTAGAACCTGTAGTGATTCAACGATAGAACAAGTCTTGATGAGAGCAATGAGCAATACAACAGTAGAATGCTAAATATTTACACCTTTTTGTCTCTCAGTTTGGAGATCACAATCCGTTTCTAAAGCCACCAGAAGTTTGTTCCTTCTCTATGTGTATTGACTCAAGTTGGTAGTGGTATTGCTCGTTGATACTGGTCGGTCGCTGATGATAAGGTGAATTGTGACGAGGTCTTTAACGTTGGGATAGTAAAATTAAAGGATATGGAAGGCAAACAATTTGATGGCATTTCTTTGTAAAGGAGGTAAGCAGTTATGCCTTTAGCTTCTGTTACGAGAGTAGTTACTATCAGTGAAGATGTGTAAGCCCAAACCATCTTTTACACCGAATGATATGAACAGTAAAGATGGGATAACAAATTGCTAAAAACTTCTAGTATGAGTTATGCGCTGATCCTCCATCAGTATTCGATGAATCTGGTTTCAGAAGGAAAAAAAATTCTGTATCGTTAAAGTGCTATTTTCTGAAGCAAAAGGTTCATCCACCAATCACAGAACGAACAGCTGGTGTCATATGTGAGGCAGTGAAAAGCAAAGGGGTATAAGTGGACATTTTCAAGTTTTGAGTAAAACGCGTTTAAAAATTGCTCCTAGGTAGGCATTTTATTGATTTTTCTTTAAATCATGCTGTGCAGCAGCAACTACCAGGTCTACTAGTACCATCTCTTGCCCCAAGACAGAGGAAAGGTTCACCTACCGTTTGTACTGAGTATCTCCAAATTTTTAATTTTTTCACTTGCATCCCTTTGCTTCTCACTGCCTCATATGTAATAGATCGAAGATACCTGCTTGATCATATTTTTGGTAATGATCTGTAAACTTCAAGGAAATATGCCAGCAATGCAGTGTATAGGTAATTTGTAAGTATGGGAAAGCTAGTGTCATTTTTGATGGGTGCAAAGAAAGCACCACAGAAATATAATCTGCGTCCTATTACAACAGCCAAGCCTTCTGCTCTAGCAGACTTTCTGCTCCTCAAATCGCGCAGAGACTTTCTGCGCCTAGAGACCCATCTAGAAGACTTTCTGCGCCTTGTGCTTCCTCTGAGGGGTTCATAGGATATAGTGAATGTTTGAAAAGTCTGAAAGCGGACTGAAGTGCTCAATTATGCGCACAAACTGTGTTAGACATAGCTGCAACAATAACGATTTTGCTGAGGATCTAGATTCCAAAAAAGATCTTGATAACGAAGACTTTTTGTTACAAGCTTAGGAGAAATCATTTAAAAGCAAAAAACAGTTCAGTGTAATTTTTTTTTTCTGACCATTTAATCAAATGTGCGCCATCAGAGGGGGGGGGGATCTTTTAGTATATAAATTCGTTTTGGGAGGTGAGCTACTGTTTTTATGGGGTGGACAGTCCTGATTTAATGCATTTTAGATTTGCATGAAATAATACTTCTACTTGAAATGGAAGGGGGGGGGGGAATTGAAATATTACTTTACTAGATGTACCCGACGCGCGTTGCTACGCCAACAAAAAAAAATACATCATTATACTGATTTTCATGACAATCGGTTGAACGGGGAAGAAGTTGCTACTCTGCAGTGCCACCTGGTGGCGAGTGGTTTCAATGAGCATATTATGCACCTTCTCCGTGGAAAAATACATATATATAGCAATTTTCATAATAATCGGTCCAGGTATCAAGTGAAGCCGTGACTATACTCAAATTTTGTACTCACGCAGTTTGCAAGATCAATCAATCGCTAAAAATATCAAATAGAAAAAGTTTTAAATCCCCCCGTTGCATGAAAAGCCATAAAACAATAAAGAAAGAATTTATTTGTCCAAACTCAAGAAAAATGGCAACAGCTAACTTCTTATCAATGAGATCTTTCACGCGAATTAATTTCTGCAGCCGATAATTTTATTCGTATTTATCCAATGGATTGTGACTTAAATTGGAATAAAAAAGGAACTATCGATCGGATTTTTTTTCGAACTGGTCTACAAACATTCCCAGTACCAAAAATAACAAACGGTGAAAGTTTCAGCCAAATCTGCCGGGTAGTTTTTGAATTCATGGATGACATACAGACAAACATTCATTTTTATATATATAGATTTGGCGGAGGGGGGGGGGGGTGCTGTAGCTTTGGGAGGAAGTGCACTATCGCACTTGGAAGATGGACACACTTGATTTCTAACTTTAACTTTGCATAAAATAATATTTCCATATGAAATGTATGGAGGGGGGTTCGGGGGTACTGCTTCGTTTTACGGGGATAGGGGGCTCTGTAGCATTGGTGGGTTATGTCATCCCTCTTGGGGGCAAACACCTTTAATTTTATGCTTTTAAATTTAGTATGACATAATATTCTCACTTTAAATTTACTCTAAAAATTCTTTAAAAATACCCAAAACAGCAATTTTTCGATGTCCCCCATTCCGAAACACGACGCTCAATGGGGTGGGACTTTTTACCTGTTCTTATTGGGAGGATAATAAACAATTTGCACCAGGTTTAGCTTTTTTTTTTGGATGTTTGGGTCGACCCCTTTTTTTACTGTACTAGAAAGAAAGAAGAAAGAGCTACGCAGTAACAAGCAAAACCGTTGTTCAGAAAAGTACTCTAAATGTCTGCAGAAAGTTTGCAGAAAGGAAAGAATATGAAATTGCAGGGAAATCCATCCCCCCAACATAGCCTACTCCCTCAAACTTACGAATCACCCCCCCCCCCCAATAACGAGAGCCTCCCAAAAGCAAAAAAATGTTAAAAAGGCATCTAACCACCTAAAAATGTCAATAACACATTCTGCATCACAACACCCTCCCTCTCTTTGGCATTCCTGTGAAGTTATATAACCCCCCCCCCGGAAAAACTTGACAAAAATGTTTTGAAAAACCCAAAAGACTCTTACAAAAGAGTTTTTTCAATAATAAAAAACTTAGGGAAAAATATAAGTTAAGAAAATAAAAGCAAAACTCGAAAGAAAAAGGAATAGAGAAACCGTTGAATAAATACGTGGGCACATTCATCCAAAACAAGAAACGTTTGAAAAGAGCAGGACTCGAAGAAGATGAGCATTTTACACTATGTTGACTTAATTGTATAATTTTAGCATATTGTATAATTTACTGCATTCTACCCAATTGTATTACACTAACAATGTGTAATTTCGTACACAGACCAAACTGAACTCAACTTTAAAACTCGCTAGAAATGACATGAAAATTATGGTGAAGAACAAGAGTTGAAAAAATAGTGCGTCGCTGAACCATTTCGAAAAATTTCCCCGCCACAAATTAAATTTAGTTAAGGTAATACATTCAGCTGTGAGTTACAGCCCTTAAACTATGGCTGAGGCAGAACTGCAAGCAATATACCGACGGCCCCGATCATGTCATCCAGAGACGGTAGTTTTGTCCTTGTTATGGACTCATCAGTCTGGAATAGACAATAACCGAGCTGGAGGCAAATGTCATCTCATTGAAGCTAAGAGTGCCAACAAACTGGTAGCTATAGTAAATATAGCATACCAGCGAGAGTCCGCAGCAACGGTGCAGTTTAACTCGTCAAGATCGTTTATGTCTATTCCAGACTGATGAGTCTATAACATAGAAGAAACTGCAGTCTCTGGATATCATTACTGGGCTGCCGGTGTATTGCATGAAAGGTAAAATAATCTAGAAACATCTGATCTTAATTCTAGAGGACTTCAAGCGTTTTAAAGAAACTAATTCGATTTCTAACCATTCTTCTCCCAACTACTATTACCTTTAAAATTTTGAATTTTGCAATTTGCACATTTTATTTCCGCATTTTTTAGAATTTAATTTGTCGCTTTCATTGGGTTTTCGACAAAAGCTTTTACTCCCCACCTCCCAGGATTTGTTATTCGTTTTTCGACAGTTATTATTTTTCAGTGTTCTCAATAGGTCTTTGAAACCATTTTTCTATATATATATATAATCACTGTTTTACAATTTTCTCACATTGCTATTTTAGGAACAGGCTGAGATATTTCCGAGCAGTTTATTTTGCCACCATGCGTCTGTTTTCGTAATGTTTCAATGAGGTATTTTATATTTCTTTCTAGATGATAGCGGTTTGTTTCAAATTTAGAAGGGTGGTTATTTTTTTATCATGTGCTAAAATATGTATGGAAGAGCTTTTTTAAAATTCAATTTATGCCTACAGTTTCAATATCAGTTCGCCTATTTTTCCTTCTTTAGTCCTCTTACATCCAATACATTTTTTTTGTCTCCGGTTTTGAGTAATATCACCACAATGACAATAATTATAACGAAAGAGCAGATTATACTTGCACGCATACTATACATAATACATGCCAAACACAAATAGATACCTATTTTAGGTCAATACAGCAATAATAGAAGTAAATTAATATTAATAATAATAACAATAATAATAAGGATAAGAAGAAGAAGAAGAAGGCATTCTTTTAGCTATGTGTGAGTTTAAAATTCATTCTTACGTTTTCTTTAATTTTTAGGAATAATATTTTTCTCTAAAACATTTCATCAAAGAATATTTTCATCCATTCTAGTAAAGTAAGAAGAAATAAAAGTGCTTTAAAGAATTTTCTTTGCGCTTCGCTTATCTTACATCTTTAAACGAGCAATTCTTGTGGGTATGTATATATTTCGTATCTCGGAAACGGCTCTAACGATTTGGATGAAATTTTGGATTTAATTGTAGTTTAGCATTCTAAGTTCATCTACATCAGCGTTTTTACAGAAAAAACGCTATTTTTTTTACAAAAACGAGTTTTTTAATATAAAGTCTAATTGAGTTAAGCCTTGAAGTAAACTGTGAATTGACGCATCAGGCAGACGATTTGCAACCACAACAATGAAAATTTGTCTCTTCTCGCTTTAAAATTTTATACTTGCTTAGGGTTGCCAGGCATGGCTGATATTGGCCACTTTGGCTAATTTCAAACACACTAGGCTGAAAACAAATTCAAAAGCGTTATGTAAGTCGATGTAAGGCTTTTTTTCTTTTTTAAGTGAAACTATTGCTTGACCATCCTATTTTATTTTATTTTATTTATTTATTTATTTAATTTTTACACCTCAAATAGTTTAACATGTTTTTAAAATCACGCATCTAAATTTTATTTCGAAGAAGTGTATGTCTTGAGATTGTTTATGTTTTGTTAAGACAATTGTTATCATTTGTTGGAATGGTTTGTGGATCATCAGTTTTGATGGATATCATGCTGTATGTAGCATTTTCTGGCGTAAAAACTAAAAGTACTTATTCAAAAAGAAAATCTCGATTGGGATAAAATCGTGAAACGCATCATAGTATGAAAGGAAGTATTCGGTTAAAAACCGATTTCACCATAGCAAAACTAAGGTCAAAATATTTTAATTACTGACAAGAAAATTGTATAGTGGAAACAAACGTAACAGATAGTTTAAAGCAAAATGTTGATTTCATTACATTCAGAATCTTCTTTGTTTGGTACTTTAGTGTTATAAGAAGGTCGAGTACATAATATTTCGTTAACGTGAAGCTTTTCAAGTATATTTGGAAAAGTATTGAACCTTAAAAAAACACAATTTGACAAAAAAAATAATTATTTTAAAGCCGAGCGAGGCTCGGTCCTCCAGGTACTTTAATTAAAGTGAAAAATACATTTTTAGAAATCAAAATAGAGAGTTGGTGGAAATTAATTAAGTTACAATGTAGTTTGCTGCAAAATAGATCGACGCCAGAAGGACCAATATCAAGAACCTTGTAAGAAAATTTTAACATGAAATTGATGAATTTATAAATTGCAAGAGTTTGATTGCTGCTGCTGAATTTCGCCGTTAATTATGACATTTCTGTTTAAATACTGATCTATATATTCACAGAAGCTCAAAAAAGATTTTGTATTAAAAATCTAAATGATTAATGCACTAAAATTATGGATAAATAACTTATAATTTACAATGATATGAAGTGAAGTTATGAATTCAATTCGTACATTGAACATTTTTGTGTGTTTTAAAGGTTCATGAATCTTTATACGTAAATGGGAATGATTGCATACCTTTTATTTTGGGTATAAATTTATTCTTGAGCATAAATAGAGATTTGGGGGTTTCGGAGCACAATTGCACATTTTTATTGCACCTGGAAAACCGATTATAGGGGACTCTTCAAAAATATAGTGTAACTCTGAGAAGCGCGGATACAAGGCGCGATCTCTCTTTTGGCTCCGATAAAAGAATCCTCCCTTGGTCTTTTTTCGACATTGACGTTCAAAAAACGCAATTTCGGACGATGTTTGATGTTGTTATGGGAAGGATGGTACCGTGGCTTTCCCCCGAATATTTTCCAAAAATAAAACTCGATTTTACGACCTAGGGTGGATACAAGGGGTTTTAATGAAATATGTGTTTAAACTTAAAGCATATGTGACAGCAAAAAAGGTGCGAAAATAACGTTAAAGGTTCGTTTCAGGTACGAAAATACTGTACCGTGAGCAAAGCTACAGAAAATATTTTCTTCAAATGTGTTTCTAAACAGCTTTTGAACAATGTCAAAAGAGAATTAAAACAAAAAAAAATGTTTTGCAATTGTGAGAAAATCTGTTAGAATATTTTAAAAAGAATGAGAAGAAATTCATTTCTTATAACATAAAATAAAGTTTGTCAAAATGTTTCTTTGAAGTCTTAAATTAAATTCCATTTTGAATGCGATGTGTGCCTGAATGCCTGAAATTTTCCCGAAGGGGAAAAAAATAACATCGTTTATCAAAATATTCAGCATCATGATCCTAACAGGAAAGAAACCACAGAGAACAACAAAAGGAATAAATAAGATGACGTCATCGGCAGCAAGCTCTTCATCCTTGTTGACGAGACAGAAGAGACCTTGAGAGGGAATGTTTTTTTTTTTTCGGATGAGCTCACAAGCTGGTTTTATAAATCATAGGGAAATGCAATTTACGGAAAGTGTTCTCGTTTTACATGTGGATGGAGAAATAAATACTTGGAAGATAGACTGATTAAACTGAATTTTCGAGATATTTCTTTTACTACGGTTTCTAATTTTATTTTTGATAAAAAATATGAATTTGAAACGCTTTTTCTTTCTTTATTTATTTTTATAAAAATTTATTTATTCATTTTAACTTCTAAAGTTTTATTTATTTATTCTCACGTATTTTTGATCAGTGAAATTTGAGATGCTTTATTTTCCGTCCAAAAAAAAAACTGCAAAGGTCTTGATTGTTGATAAATATTTTAAATTTTGATGTATTTTTAACTCTTTTTTTGCAATTGATTAAAGAATTATCGTGTTTCCCGGAAGATAAGACCTGATCAAAAATTGAGCCCCATTGTTGTTTTTCGGGGTAGTCCTAAAACAAGCCCTACCCCTAAAATAAGCCCTTATTAAGAAAGTCATTCAAAAAACTCCAGATGTGCTGATAAAAAATTTGAATTTTCAGTATGGTTAAAGTAACTAGAATTTGCTACTCAGAAAAAATTTATACAAAAAGAGTTCTATCGAGTATAGGAAAGGAAGTATATAACACTCCAGCAATCGAATTGTTACAGCTTTCTACGAAAACTGAGGATTGGAGAATTAATACGAAGTATAGAGAAAGACATGCAAAAGCGGATTCATATTTTGCCTTTGAATTTACTTGGTCCTTATTTCACCGTGCCCTTAAAAATTGGAATTGCGGTTATAAATAAAATGCTCGAATACTCCCCGGTAATTTTCTCGAAACTGAAGTTCTTGTTTGAATAAACATAGTACATTAATCCAAATAAATGTATTTAGCAGTAAGTAACGGTCCCTAAGCCAGGGCGAAGGCTCCCCAGAACTAAATGCAATATGCCAGACAGCCAGGTTATCACATCCTGAAACTGAAGTTTCGTTCTTATTAGAACTTCTCAGTAAGGAATAGTGAATAACGGAGCTGGAGGCAGATGTCATCTCATTGAAGCTGAAAGTGCCAATGAACTGGTAGATAAAGTGACTCACTGGTGAGATAAATTCACTTTATCTACCAGTTTGTTGACCTTCTCAGGCACTACATAGGATTGCCAGATTTCTAAAACGTTCAAACAGGACACCAGAATGCTACCCCCCCCCCACAGGGCTTGCACGGAAATTTTGGGGCACGCCACAAATAACTTTTCTGGACCCCCCACCATGTTGTTTACCCCTATATTTCACGCATAATTTTAAAAATATTGGGCAGCCTTCATGCTCGAGCCCAGGCCAACAGGTGTCGATTCTCCCCCCTCTGTGCACGCCCCTGCTCCCTCCCTTTAGCTTCGTGGGAATTCTAAAGAGTACACAACCTAGACTCTTAGTTGTTTTTTAAAGAGTTTGAGAGTTGTTCATTCTCAATATAATGATCACTAATTGTGAACATAAACCAGGATGGGTTGTTGGTTTGATTGCATTTTTTGGCACAAGAGCCTTAATAGGCTATATTGCTCCAAACGATTGTTAAACTGTGGAAAGAAGAGCCAAATAAGTGAGTTTTGTTTAGGAGCAAAAGGACATAAAACTTCTAGAGTTTTGAAAAATTAGTCAAAATAAACACATAAACGAAGTTTTAAATTTTGAGTGACGAGCCGAAAGAAATATCTGAGAAACAATTTTACGTAATATAAAAAAGTAAACAAAACAATGACAAGACAAAAAACAAGGGCATCAGGACGAGCATTAAATTGAAGACAAAAAGCCAATCTCCTGAAGGAAACGGAGCAAATTCGGATAGGGGTGTCTCCCTAACAGTTCCTTCAAAGACGGATGAAGTAAATAAAAAATTTAAAACGAACATGATTGAAATTTGGACAATCAGAGAGGATACGCTACACTGTCTGATTGACATTGCATGTGTTGCATATTGGAGTAGATTCGCGGCAAAAGAGGTGAATCTTGTATGACCAGTACGTAGTCGGGCTCGGGCTATTACAACTTGTTCTCTTCTGGTGAGCTTTGATGATTTGAAACCTTTCGTCGAGGGCTGGATGGATTGCTGTTTATTTTGCGTTTCTCCATTTCAGCGCCTCTGACAATAGTTGTTAAAACAGTCGCTAATTGAATTTTTAATGTCAACGAAAGGAACAAGATCATCGACCAGGGCACTTGCAGCTCTAGCAGCTGAGTCAGCCGCCTCATTGCCGGCAATGCCCACGTGGCCATTGATCCACCAAAGGAGAATATGGAAATTATTTTGTTTGAGACTATTGTATAACAGATATGAATATATTGTTAAAGGGTGGCTATTGTTCTTGCAGTGAAAGATGGCAGGACCATCCTAAAACCAGGATTAATAATAAATGACTTAAGCGTATAAATTTATGCATTTTAATTTTGTGTTAATGGTTTGGAAGTAACTGAAGTAAGAAGAAACACTTTGAATGAAGAATAAAAATTTGAACATTTAATGAGTCAGTGAGAAGCCAAGGGATGTAAGTGACAATATTTAAAATTTGGAGATCACAAGTACAAATGATAGGTGAACCTCTCCCCCTGCTTTGGGGTAAGAAATAGTACTAGTAGCTTCGGTAGGGGCTGTTATACCGCATGATTTAGAAACAACTTTTAGTAAAAGCCTAACCTAGGAGCTGAACTTCACACACGATTTACTTGAAACATTAAAACGGCCACTTACATTCCTTTGCTTCTCACTGCTTTTTTATACTTTTCATTGACTAGGACTTTTTAGAAAGTCTTTTTTGGTTTCAATCTTGTTGTAAAAATCCTCACAAGCTAATCGATAATAACGTTACAAGTCAATGTTACAAATGGCAAAATAATTATCCTAAATTATCGTACTCAGTTAATTATGAGAAGTCAAAAGCAATTCTGGTGACTGTGACAACTAACTTGTCAGTTTTTATACACGAGAGAATGACTTCGTGAGCTTTCGAATGAGTTGATTATTTATCTGCACTGTTTTCTTCTTCTTTTTTTCTTTCTTTTTGTATTTGAAGTACATTACACAAACTATATATTCACTTAATCTGCGAATTCTAATGAACAGTTCAACTGAAGCAAGATTCGTTTATGTTCTTGCAGTCCAGTAGTTAGGAATGAATATTAGATCCTTCATTAGATTTTATAGATGAAGGCTTGATGAAATAAATACTTAAATATATAATGATAACAAAAATAAAGAAAAGACTTTCGGTTTTGGGACATCCTAATTCTAAAAATCTACGCACATCTACACTATTTATCCTTGTTTTCATTTATACTTACTTTAAAGAAATTATTTATTTATTTTATATTACTTCTTTCTGTGAGGAAAGTTGGCTCAAAAAAAAAAAAAAAAAAAAAAAAAAAAATTCGGAATGAATAACTCAGTACGAACAAAACAGTTTCCTAGCACGAGCATTCCCCCCTTCTGAATCCCTCGGGTTACGTTCCTGACAATTTTATTTATTCCAATTTTTATGAATAAGTTATTATAGTTAAATGAGAAAAGTAACGAATCGACTGGAACAAATATTTTGGCTACAGATATCTGTTTAACCTTCACGATTCGGTGGGCCATGAACTGGAAAAGCAGATCGAATTCCTAAGCTGTGACGACCGGCATTCAGGAAGAACGGCGATAAAAACGTGATTATTTTGAGACTCGTGACACGAGCGAATTCGGAAAGAGGGAGACAGAATTGACAATATTAATTTGTTTGAGGTGATACTTAAGCTTTTCACAATTTTCCGAGCAAGTGAAATTTAAAACAGCAGGTTTAATAGTTTTGTAATTTAATAACCAAGCAGCTGGGATTAATAACATGAGAATATCGCTCATTTGGAAGAAGAGTGCCACAATACGAAGAAATGAAATTTTTCAGGAGAAGCGTTTGAAGTTTAACTCTTCTGGAAATTTGCTGTGCTTCCCAGTATTTAGTATTAGAACAAAAGATCTGTCACTATTTTCCGAAGAAGATAACGTCATTTGAAGCCCTTTAAGAGGAAAAAAAATAATTAAAATTTTTGTTTAGTGGCACTCTTCTTCCAAACGAGTGATGTATATTTTTCGCAAAAATGGGAATGCTAAAAAAAACGACCTTTAGCAAAAATTAACTGCACTATTAAAGTGATGTGGGAGAACCATCTGGTAAGACTTTTGGGTTGCATTTATCTGTTACCTGCGGAATAGCGCAACACATGAATTGAAATTGATTCCCCGAACCCTATAATGGACTAAATTTGTAATAAAAACAGAGTACACGTGTTTCAGTGTTTCAAAGAACTTCTGTTTTCACGGCATGGACACAGAACTACTTAACAACCTAGCTTTTACCAGCTTAAGTCTTCTTTTACCATATTTCGATAAACCTTTGCCCTGAAGAAACTTATCATGGTAACTTGAAAAACTGAGACACATGGACCTATACAGTACTGCTTGCTCTGATCAAGAAAATTCATTAAACCAAATTACTTCCAATTTATACATTATTCCTTTTTTAACTTTTAGCCTTATCTTAATCGTTTTTCACAACGTTGATACACTACGTGTACACGTTTCATAGTTCTAGAAAGATTCAGACGATTTTCAGCTTCGCGCCAGACACAAGCGCAGCCAGAATTAAAGTTCTGCGGTTTGAGGGTTTCCATTTAAGAGTCCATCGGAAGAGTTTGAACGCGCTAATCACAGGAACTACTGGTTCGAATTGAAAAATGCTTTTTGTGTTGAATAGTCCATTTATTGAGGAAGGCTATAGGCTTTTTTTTTTTTTAAATATAAAATCAGATCACCGAAATATTTGTAATTGCAAATTAAATGCTTAATTAATTGTTTAGATCTATGAATTCCTAATAGATGGCGGAGTAAATTAATTCATTGAGAAGACGCTGGCCGACAGTGTCGATAGCTGCGAGGAACCATGCCGCGCGGCTCAGACGCGTGATCGGCTACGCTATTGTGGGATTGTTGTGGTCAGCGAACTGATTTTTGAATGCGTTTTTTTTTCCGATATTCAAGTATATAGTTTGATTTTGTAGGATTTTTCTATCGGGTTTTGTTTTCCTTATTTTTTAACGTTTGCTTTTGTTCTTATAGGTGAAGATAGTTACTTATCTAAATAAATAATTTGATTGACGTATTATTCAATTGTAATTGTTCATTATAACGTTTTCATCATAGGATTGTTTATTTTGCGAACCATTGTAAACTGCAGGAAAAAAAAACCGCTTTGCTCGCTAAAGGACAAGGTTACGGTAACGTGGTTGCTTGGCGCGTTATACGATGAACTATGCAATTGAGAGTTTATTTTGAGTTTTAATGCTACTGTTAGTCTTTTTATGTGTTTTGGCGAATAGTTTTAAATTCCAAAGATATTGGAATAGGTTTTTTTGAAAAGGTTTGTACGCGTTATAGTTGAAAAAAAATTATAATTTCAGATCAGTATGAATATAAACTGTCACATTAAAATTGACAATGTTTGTTAAAAACAAAGTTCTGGAAGGGGTCAAATTCAAAACTCCCTCGTGGCACCTTTAGGTTTTTTTTTCTTTCAAGTCGCCATTTTGAGTTCCAAAATAAAAAAAAAGAATCATGCATAAATCTTTTCAAAAAGTTTTTAAAAATAAATTTTGTGTAAAATTTCATAAACACCTTGTACTTTTAGAAATGCTCTACAAAACTGTGATGTGTAATATGGTTCATATTATAATATCTTACTACACAGATAATCAGCTTTGACTTGGTGCCCGCAGTGAAAATTAAACCACAGAAACCAGAGTTCCTTATTTGATTCATTTCATTTAACTACAAATGAAAATATAAAGCCATTTTATACATCACAATCATTGTGACTTGTTTTGAATGTCACCGAAAGCGGTAGCTTTGGACTCTTTGAAATAAATTAGACAGAGAACCGTCGTATTGCGTGAATTAGACAAAGGTAACATGGACAAAGGGGGTGGATATGGTTCCTATGCTCTCCAGAAAGGGTTTCCTCATTTCTCGTGTTTTGAATGCCGGGTTTGTGAATTGAAATGTAACAGTTAAGGAGAAGTAATTGTGCATTGATATAGCGTATTGATGCTACTTGCAGTGGAATATTTGCTCAATCGTTCGTTATAAAGCATCCGAATAAGATTCCGTTGAATAGGTATCCAGTATTTGTAATTAGGCTTTCGCTTCAATATGCAGATTAGAACGTTTTGGAATTCATTCTTTGTTTATTGATTTCAGTGATAATCTAGCATAAAACAGTTAAATTAATGTAACAAGCACACTTCTATTCTTTTATTGCTGTTATTTCGAAATGGTTTTTCTGTATCAGGGCCGTAACCAGACTTTTATTTCGGAGAAGGTTTTATCAAACACATTTCTCGTAAAATCTTTATGATCAATAAAATAGGACTTCATTTGCATGTTCTATTGATTTTTGTTATAATATGTTACTTAAATGAGGGGATGCTGCGTCAAGGACATTAATATGAGAAAATGAAAAAAAACAGGGGTGCCCATCTGGGCGGAGGGGGGGGGGGCACAACGCAGACTGCGCCATTGAAATTTTTAGAGGAGGGTGTTTTGAGGGATATTTTTCTCATTTGGGGGGGGGAGGGTAATCTCGATATTTAAGGTGGTTTGATCTTGCTCTTAGGGGGACGGGCACCCCTGAAATAACGCATATCAAATGACGGAACGAATTCCCATGTGTACACTATAAAACTTCACCCCTGTTGAATATTCGATGCATTTTTTTGTGATAAAAAGAGCAATAATGAAAATAAGAATTATGAGAATGATAACAACAGAACAAAAGGTTCACTCATGAACGTTTTGTCTTGCTCTGGGTTAAACTTCTTTCACACAGATATTGTTGTATTTTAAAGAAAGACTAGCAAACTCGGAAGACACAAAATGAAATGGTTTTAAAGCAGTTATTTCTTTGTTCGCAATTACTAAAACAATACATTTAGCTTTCTTGTTTTTCCGTATGAATGATCTTTTTTTTCCTCTAATAACATCATTGATAAGAATAAAATAATGGAAATACAAACATTATCATCAAAGGTTAAAAGAAAGAAAATAGACAAAGAAAAGAGGAATCGTGTACAACTGATGGAGACGTTAAAGTCATAAAGCTCAATAAAAAGAGTTATTACCTAATAAAAAAAAAACTTAATCTACATTTCGCATGTGTCAGCTTCACTGCGAAGCTCATAACTCCAAGCGCGGGTTATGCCTCAAGATCGATAGAAGAGAGAGAGAGAGAACGAATTTTCTTTTTTCCCGATGCCAACCTCCGAAAGAATAACTTCTTTTTTGCCGCAAACTGAGAGCACTTTTTCCAAGTCACATTCAGACTCGACATTTAGTATAATATTTCTTCCTCAATTCAAAGGATTTTTTCTTCTTCCAAATAAATAACATTTGAAATAGATTTTGCAGATTATGGTTCTTTTTTTTTTTTGTAAATGGAGTATATTTGTCTAGATAAAAGCATGAATCAATTTATCCATGCACAATGAAGTATTCATGTTAAGAATTTTCGTTGTGCGATTTTTCACTGAAACGATTATTTTTTGCGAGTTGAAAATTTTGTACGATAGGAGTATAGCAGTGAAATCCGAAATCTTTTTTTTGTCACTTTAGTAGGAGAACTAATGAAAAGATAGAGAACACAAACTGCCTAATGAAAAGGGAAAATGGTTTACTAAAGCCATTCTGGTGATTTCCTTGAAAAGTGAGGCAAAAATGCATGATGCAATACACCCCGAAGCGATTTAGTTTTTTGAATTCGATTTAGCTTTTTTTATTTTTTAAATCAAACCCTGATTCTAAGTAGAATTTTCAGATAAACATGCTATTGTGTTATCAAAAATGCTTGGAAGCCCAAGACGTCAAATTTGTTCAACTCACAAGCATTAGAAAATGCATCAAACTTTACGTCTTAGTTGTGAAAATCAAAAATTAAAAATATATCAAAATATGGGGTAGAGGGAAAGTTTAATTGAGGCAGTGCGAGAAGAGCAAAGGGATGTAAGTGGACATTTTGAAGTTTTGAGTAAATCGCGTTTAAAGTTGCGGGGCTCGGTAGGCTTTCAGTGAATTTTATTTCCAAATCATACTGTACAGTATCACCTACCAGGGCTGCAAGTACTATCTCTTGCGCCGAGACAGGGGAGAGGTTCACCTACCTTTTGTACCAGTTATCTCTACAGTTTTAATTTTACCACTTGCATCCCTTTGCTTCTCACAGCCTCAATTGTTGAAAAAAAATGATTAAAAAAAGAAAGTTTTACACGACTTGAATCTCCAACTTTTATCTTTGGGTGAACTTAGGTACAGGCCCAACGAAAGACCATGTCAGCCTAGTCAGAAACTAGGGGAAAGTTTAGTCTTTCTTCTTTCTCCACTTTTTTCCTTGATTTCCCCTTTTCTTTTCTTTTTTCTTTCTTTCTTTTTTTGGGGAGTGGGGGAGGGGCTCGTAACCGACCTGCCTTGGCTCTCTGAGGCCCTACTTACGTAGTTGGTACAGTTCTGGGGCCCGGCTAGGGAGGAGGGGGATAAGCTCCCAAGAACTCTTGGGGTTCAGCTCTACTATTAACTCTTGTATGGTAATATACTTGCATATAAAAACTATTATGACCAAACTCCCCCCCTCCCCCCAGAAATAAAATTTTTCTGCGCTAATAGTATGACGAATTACGAAAACCTTGTCCTTTTCCAACTCATCATTCCCATCGCTATAAATTAGGATGAAATTTGTCGTAATTCATTCCTCTCCTTACATATTTGGTGCTTTTCTTCTCTTTTTCCATTCTTAATTGCTTTTTTGACTAAATGCATGACTTTCCTTGCATGTCAGACGCCCAGACATAGCACTATTTATTGACAATATTAATATAAATTATAAAAGGTGATGCTTTATTTAGCATTTCCACCTTTAACATAACCAGCTGTTGGAAGTCAAAATCGTCATTATTAAGTGTTCATTAGATAAAAATAACTTTCTTTTGCTCGCCATTCTACTGCTCTTCTGGTAGGTACTCCGTCTGTGCCCGCAGTGGATTTACCTTCGTCGAATGCGGGCACAGATTAATGACTGCGGTGGGAAGGAACCTGTTGATTCTCTACAAGTACATCTGGTAATCCGTCGTGTAACCATCGATTAAAATATTTCTTTTCATTTTCTGTATAAACCTGCTATTACTCTGAATATTTTTGTGCAAGCTCAAGCTGTTACTTTTCCAAATGTACAACATTTTAAAACTTCCTTAAGTTTTTTATTTTATTTTGTTTTATTTTATTCATATTTACTTTTTTTTTTGTCAATTATGCAATCCAGAGATAAACTATGTAGTTTTTACTCGATCATAATAAGTTTTTAGAGTTCTGATTCGAGCAAATGTCGCCATGATTTTACTTTCGCCAGGCCCGTTATTTAGGGGGCCTTTGGGAGGGGAGGGGAGGAGATGTCATACGCCCACCCTTCCTTTGAAAAACTTATGTTTTTACATATAAGTGGGAGTGTTTTTTGTTATTTTCTGATTTAAAAAATTGCATTGAGTTTAAACTATTGCCCCCCTTCCTCCACCCGCTGAAAACAATCGAAATCTCGGACCTTACTTTCGCCGTCTTAAACTACTCGTGCATCTTTTCCCAACTGATGGTTCGCGAGAAGTATTAAGGGGCATATAGGCTGGTGGGGGTCACCAGAGGTACCGTGGTACCCCATTAGTTCATAGAAATGGAAGTTAATACGAAAGTGGCTAATATTTTATATTTTTAGGTTCATTAATTTATTGCCTCATATTTTGAAAATGCTTTTTTACTCACATTATTAGAAAATTTTCCTTAAGTGAGCAAGTGTGGGAGCCTTTCCAAACGCGATTTCAACCTCCTGGTACAGTGGAACCCTCATTTCTGAAACCCTGCGCACGGTTATATTAAGGGGGCTCGCGGAAATAATATTGTATTGGCGGAATTTTAATTCAAGCGTTTTTTGTTCATTTTTTATTCATATGTCTCTTGCAAGGCACCAGGGGCCGATACAGGATTTCCTTTTTTGAAGACATTCTGAATTTGTCAAAAACTATATAAAAGTCTCCGCCCTCCCCTCTCCATAAAAAATTCAAAATTGCATACAAAAATGATTGAAATAACCAATTTTTTTTAAAAATAATTTTTCAGGTTTTAGAATGTGTTGTCAGCTCTAAATTTTCGGAAACTGTAACCATGGATTATGTAGTCTCATGCAAGGCAATTTTCTTAAACTTAGGTAACATTTAATTACAATAATAATAATTAAAGTAAATCACTTGGTTTGACCTCTGGGATTCACTCTGTAACAGCCGTGAAGGGATCGTATGATATTTCCTGTTCTAACGGTGAACTTAGATACTTAGAATGTACTAAAAAAAGTTTTAATCCTGTTCAAAATTTACATAGTGACTTTGAATAAAATGGGCATCTCGAGGAGAACGAGTTAAAAAAACGTATAGGGCTTGTTGATATTCGTAGTGGAACCCAAAAGTTATACACCTGGGCCTGAAATGAAGGATTGTTTTTAGCATAAAAGTTGTGATTAAACATTAACTAACTGACCTAACTAAAAAGTTATTGCACAGTAATTATAATAAAATAAACATTAAGATAATAGCTTCTTACGACGGTCTTTGCTTTTCTTTATATTTCATGTACTGATACATCCATGAAGAAGGTTCATTTCATTCATAAATCTGCTTATTACACATCTACTTATATGCAGAAATATACTACAGTTGACCCTCGTTTTACGCGGGTTTATTTTGCGTGGTTTCGATTATACGCGGTTTAAAATTTGACACCTTTATTTTATTTTACGCGGATGAGTTTCGGTTTTACGCGGATGCGGCAATGCAAACAGATAAAATTTTCCCCTCTTTCAAAATACAAACTCCTAAAGATTGCAGATTACGCGCAATCAACTGCATTTTGGCGTGCTAATAGTCGAGCTTGGGTCACTGGAGACAATTTATGCGATTGGTTTCGGAGCTCTTTCCAGAAGTAAAATTATTAAACTCTTACAGTTCAAAACTCACTGGAAGAAGAGCTTTTAGGAGTGACAAAGGAGGCCAAAATCAACAAGAATACCGACGTCGGTGACGCACAATCAAAAACGTTTACATTGAAAATTTTGAGCCACTCCTAGACAATAGAAATGATCTTTCTGATTTGTTAGTGAAGAAAGAATATATCATGGAAATGACGCAAGTAATCATAGATGCATGAATGTTCTGCAAAGAATTAGAGAAAAATTCTTAATGACTGCCAGAAGACTATCATAGCCAGCTCCTCTTTATAAACAGGACACGAAATTAATTCATGTTTTCCTTATGCATGTTGTGCATAAAAGTCGATATAAGTACAAATTAAACTTATTATACAATTAGTCATCACTAGAATGCAGTATTTTGTTTTCTACGGAACCAAACCCCTATTTTAACACTAGTATTACGTCTCAATTTTACGCGGTTTCGATTTACGTGGCATTTCTGTGGAACGTAACCCCAGCGTAAAACGAGGGTCTATTGTACTGCAAGACGTGATATCTTTCACTTTTTTTCTGCAACAATAATAAACCATTTTTTGTAAGAATCGAATATCATTTCTGTCGAATATTTATTTACGAATATTAGAAAAAGCCAAGTACGCAGAAAGGAGCTCCTCATTGAAAGTATTATTTTGCAAAAATACCTAACTTTTTTGAGTGAAATCGAATGTACAGTAAATGCATTTATAGATGAGGGAAAACTTACTTTTAGCTTTTTCTTATTCAATTTGCTTACCAGTCCTTTTTCCCTTTTATATCTCCTGCTTTGAGACTATCGATCAGAAAATGGAACTAAATCACTTCGTCGATATTGCCCCATCAGTTCTTCGAATGAGTTCAATTTTTCAGGATGTTTCTTTTTGCTTAGAAAGTATCTTATATATAGGAAATATCAGTCGAAAAAATGTTTCTGAAAGGAGACTGAGGACAAGTCCTGATAGAAAAATAATTTTGGGAAAAGGTTAAAAGGATGATAAAAATCTTTAGTTGAACAGAATCAGAAGAAAAAACAAGTTTAGTTAAATTTAAAAAATATATTATACTCTTTCAATTTTTTTCCCTTACTCTACCAAAAAAAAAAAAAAAAAAGTTTGCGAATGTAAATTTTCGAAAAAAATTCCTATTTTTACAGTAAAAATCTGTTGCAAAATTCTGAGGGGTAATATTTACTATTTTTCCATGAAAAGCACTACACAATGCAACTTTAATCCTAGCGATTGTTTTCCTTTGCGCGAGTAAAGTTGAAAATGCGTATTGATTTAGCTCGAGGAATAAAATTTTTTGAAGGAAAGCTTACATGTATCACTCAAAAACCTGAATGCCATTTTTACTGCAATTATTTTTCCTTACAATATCGTTTGTCTCAACCCAGAGCATGTTTAAAAGTGATCATTTACAATTTTTTTATTACGTTGCTAACATTCTTCTACATTATTTTGTTTCTTAACAGTCCAAAACTAAGGATCATGCGTGAGCCATCTTTATATTGCTAGTGCAAAGTTGCTCTAGAACAGCGGTTCCCAACCTTTTTTCACTTGCGAACCCGTTGTAAGGTGCAAAAGAAGTTGGCGAAACCCTTGTGTAGGAAGTAATAAAATATTTAAAAAAAAAATTAAATCTAAAGACTTTTTCATCAACTTGATTCGCACAAAAAAGTATGAAATAAAATAAGTATTTAATTTCTTGATTATAACGCTCAAAAATCACAGTTCATTTTAATGTACTTACATTTACGTTAACGCTAAAGCAGCCAAGAAAATAAGTAATTGATTTCTTGATTATAATGCTCAAAAATGTCAGTTCATCTTAATATATTTATATTTACGTTAATGCTAAAGCAGCCAGTAAAGTTTAAATTAAAAATTTGATAGAAGAAACAGGCGGTATATTGTTTAGTACGAACAGCTTTTACTATACCGCCTATTTCTTCTATCAAAATTTTAATTTAAACTTAACTGGCTGCTTTAGCATTAACGTAAATATAAATATATTAAGATGAACTGAAATGTTTGAGTATTATAATCAAGAAATCAATTACTTATTTTCTTGGCTGCTTTAGCATTAACATAAATATAAGTACGTTAAGATGAACTGTTATTTTTGAGCATTATAATCAAGAAATTAAATACTTATTTTATTTCATACTTTTTAGTGCGAATCAAGTTGATGAAAAAGTCTTTAGATTTTAAATTTTTTTCAATATTTTATTTCAAAGTTTTTTCGTTTTAAAAATTGATCTGAAGTTTTTGAAACGAAAAAACTTTTTGTCGCTTTGCTTTTTAACGTTCTTCTAAAATATCCATTTTGGTAAAGCAAGTACCGTTTTAAATATTTGGCTAACAAACTAATGCTTTCTTTCTTTTTAAAGGTTTTTTCTATTCTATTTCTATTCAAGAGTCACAACTGACTTCAACTGTATTTATGTCGAGGTCTGCATACTAGTGCCTTGCCTCCATTATTTTATATACCGATAGATGGCAGCACCATCACCGGATCGAACAGTTAATGAGAATTTAGAACTAGTCCAAGAGCTAATAGTTACCTGGTACTAGCACCCCCAGAGGTATCGTTTCACTTGGAGGACATTGAGACCACGAGCATATTTAACGTCGCCCAGTCCCCTTTAATGACGACGGTGGGTCTTCGACCAGCGGGGATCGAACCCGAGCCCCTCCGGCCCCGAGTCCAATGCCCTACCGATCAGGCTACCACGGCCCAAGGTTTTTTCTGTGCTTACTTTCTCCTTCTATCGTCCTGTTGCCACACATCCCATCCAAAAGTCTATTCCAAACTCCTTTTCAGTGGAGGCTTTGTTCCGTTAGTACATAAGGATCCTCACATAAGTAAAAAACATTTGTTTTAGAGGTTTATATTTAGCTTATATAATAATTTAATGGCCAAAATCCACAACACACTCCCCTTTCTTCCTCTAGTCACCCCCCAATTTTTTTAATTAAATATTTTTTCGGCATTACATGAAGGGGTGGAAACAAAGAGAAGAGGGGGGGGGGGATCATGTGGGATACGACCTCCCCCTCCTCCCTCTCCGGAATATTCGAAATTTATTTGTAATCGTTATAAGATTCATTGCATTTGAGCAGTGAAAATGACTGCTTAAAAAGAAAAAAAAAAAAAAAAAAAAAAAAACTGAACAAAATCATAAGAAAAAGGAAATAGTTTTCGAATTCCTTTTTTTTGTGACTTAACATGTCACTTGCTTTATATATAGCTCTGCTTGAGACAGTCTTTCTACGGCGCTGTTTTCGGCCGCCAGTAAACTTAGTAAACAGTGTCTGCCGACCGATCGCTTTTTATGCAACAAATTTAATGGACGATAGGAATATTTCCATAGCTGTAATGCATCACTTCAATTAATAAAACATTCGATTGTGTAATTACTTTTTATGTAAAGTCTCTTTAAATTATTATTCCTTTCTGTTAGACAGTTTCGTTTTTGTTCGTGCTGAGTTTATTTGTAAATGTGCTGTGAGTAGTTAATTAATTTAAATCAGTGTTTTGGATCTTGTGTCGTGCAAGAAATGTAAAATTTTAGTTTCGTGTTAGCGCGAAACCACGATATACAAGGTTTCCGTAAATTAGCCCCTTGTATTAGACGGAAACTGTGCTGAAAAAGCGGCGTTTTGTTAGAAAAGAACTACCTAAAGAAAAACAATGAAGTTTTCGGGTGACAAAACATTGTTGTCTTTTTTTGCAAAGTTAAAAAAAAAAAAAACTTAGGAACTCAAATCCGATGGAAACATATCCCGAGTTCCTGTATCAGACTCTGAGATTGCGACGTTCTCGTCCACCTCCGATTTTTCTAGGTACTAAATCATTGTTACATAAATTAATTTCAAGATTTTTATTTTATTTACCTACAATAAAGTTTAAAAGAAATGATAAGTCATTATTGTGATAGTTATATATTAAAAAATGAACTTTTGAGAAAAATCAGAGAAAATCGTAAAAAATTTTCGGAAAATTAAGGCTCAGTAAAAATTTTTTATTCAAAATTACTTCCAGAACCTCTTTGCAAGTTAAATACGAGTAAGTTAAATATTGTTGGTTCAGAATATCATTATGAAAAATGAGCCTCTTTCCCTCATAGACTTATATATTTTTTAATATTAACCACCTCATGTCTTCTGCTTAGCATTATTTCATATATTTCTTTTATTAATTGAATACGATGAGGATTTAGAAACTTCCAAATAAGAAAACAATTAATTTATCGAAAACAATATCAAGTAATTTTCTTCTCTAAAAATAAAAAAAAAGAAAAAAGAAAAAAAAAGCCTTGTACGTGACAGGTTATATTTCTTAAGTCAGTCAGTTCAGTAGAGAAAAACATTGTTTAATTGAAGAATATATATTAACTTCTCTGTTTTTTGTTGTGTGCGATGCAATTCATGTACGTTCCCTCCGTTTCAGCATGCCTTTATCTTCTCATGGAACTTTCTTTTATCCTACAGATCGAAATTGATTTTGCATTTGCAGAGAAATTTTTTTATTCAGCAAGAAATTGCTACATGCCAATTTTTATGAAACAACACAATTGTTCGCTTTATTGCAAATTAGAAGGAAACGCGTGGAGCTTCAAACGATAAACTTTATTTTCATCATTAAAATTGCTAGCTGAGATCCAAATTCGCATGAACATTATTTATTTGTTTCCAAATTTTTCTCTGAGGATAGGAGGAAAAAATTCGCATTGAAAATCTCTTAACTAAAATGTTCTCCATAATGATATACATAAATAACAGCAATGAGAGAACTAATGCAAAAGCTCCCATTTAATTTTAAATCACGCATCTTTGAACTTTTATCGGCACTGGAAAAAATATGTTATCTATAACTTTTTATATTCAGTAATTCAGTTTAAGACAACTGAAGAGTTTTCTTCAAAATTTCATTCAAGAATACATTACGACAAAAATAGAAATAATGATTTGAGAGATGAAATCAATTCAAATGGTTTTTATGCAACTCGTTCACGTATACATTCCACGTATTAATCCAGGAGAGTTCCGACAAAAGACAAATGCGATTCTGTTGCGAAATGTAAATGAATTCTTAAAATAATTCGCAAGTTCAATAATCATTTCAAAAATTGTATTGTTCAAATGGAAATCATTTTCATTTCTGAAAATATTTTTATGGAAGTGATAAAATTAATGGTTCTCTGAAATCGTTTGATAAAATAGTCGATACTTATAATTGAAAAAGCACTTAATACGTATTTGCTGAAATCATTTACCTGTTCGCAACCATTTACCTATTCAGCAAGAAAGTCGAACTTTTTTTTGGTAAGTCGAACTTTTAAGCAGAAATGTTTATTGATGCAATAAAAAAAATTAAATCAGTTTAAGAAGAAAAAAAGAGAAAATGGGAAGGAGGAAAAAACTATTACTGGGTCTAAAACATTGTTTAGTTCCACTGCAGAAAAAAAAGTTATTTATCAAAGAAAGAGTTTTCAATTTCACTACAGCAAAAAGCACTAAAGAACCAAATTAATTATAGTAACTCATTTTCCTTACCTAAAAATAATAAGTTTTTTTCTTGATTTCAAACAAGAATTACCTTAGAATTCTCGATGTATTTGCAAAAATCCATTTTCTAAGGAGTTATGGACATTTTATAGCTTTAATAAGTTACTTATTATTCTTTCACATCAAAACCTCAAGTTTTTTTTTTAATCAAACATTGTATTTAATGTATCATCAAAAAATATTTTCAAGATTTCATTTCATTTGTTTTCAACAAATCTGTTAATGAAAAATACACAGAACCCATTAATTGCTATGCCAGAGTCATACTTCATTTTTACCCAAAAAATAATAAGTTCTTCTGCAAAAATTTATTTTTTAGAGAATTATGGGGAGGTTTGTTGTTTTGATAAATTTATTTGAAAACAATTTGCCGATGCAATTCAAGTGTTTAACTCATTTGTCTTTGAATATTAACCGTTCTCTCAAACATTAAAAATATTATACCTCAAAAAAAGTTTTTTTTTTTTTTTTTTTTTTTTTTTAAGATATTAACGCATTGTATGACGCAGTGCCGGATTTATGGGTTTGGGGGCCGTCGCAATGCATTTTTGAGCGGACCCTTGAATATGAACAGAGCTAAGCAAAATATTTTTTGTTTGCATTTTAAGATCGTTTTCGGGCCATTTTGTCATTTGTCATTTGACGTTAATGGGCCCCTATGGCATGGAGTCCCTAAGAAATGCATCGTAGTAGATCCGCCAACTGCGTATGAGTACTGAACTTACAAGCATAAAAGTACATACTCACGCAAACCAATTTTATTACGACCACTCTGAATGATAAATATTTTACGCAGTTGGCTAACCTTGACATTTTCACTTCCTAGCTTTTACTTCATGAAAGCATAAACATGTTTTCGTACTGAGACATATATTTTGGGAAATATTTTTTTTTCTAGAAGTATGCTTTAGAATAAATTTGCATTAAAATAATATTCATGCATCTTCTTCAAAATTTTCACTAATAAATAACTTATAAGTGGCGAAATAGTTTTTTTTTTTTGAAAAATGTTAAGCACAATTAAATTTCTGTATGGGCTGCGTGGAAATTTTGAGAACTAGCATTTTGTTAATTCGTTTAAGTATTATGCTGCGTAAAATGCTGATTGCGTAGAAAAATAGTTCAAAAACAGAGTTAACTTATGATACTGCAGCTTTTCCGGTTTTGTGATGTGAAATATTTGTAATGAACGTGTGTTTTGAACAAAAAATGAGCACAACAAACTAGTCAGCTAACAGTGTTCACTGCTTTTTTTCCTTTTTTTCCCTTCAGATGAAGTTGATATTTAAATCATGGTTAAAATTATGATGAGAGTTAAGATTTAAGTGATTTTTTTTAATCGTTGATTGAAATCAATTTTTTAAAACTCTTTTTGTGGTTGTTCAAAAGCGTGTTGCTCAAAAGAAAAAGAAAAAGCTACACTCAGTTGTTTACTCTTACACCCAGAGGCGCAGGTTCAAACCTGGCTCCAGTTGGTGGATTTTCAAGATAAAGAAAATTGACAGCGTCCATATCGTATGATTTTCGTGTAAAAGATCCCTCGAGTACTTGTCTGGCTTTCAGTACTCTAAGCAAACTTGTTTTCTTAATTCTATATTCTTCAGAGGAGTTTTCTTTCATAATCTGGCTTTTTGTTTCTTTAAGGTACACAATTCAGACTTATGAATTCAATTCACACTTATAAACATAATTCACACTTTGTGTCGTTTAGCATCTTCAAAAATTTCCAAGAATTTTATTGTTTAGCTTCTTTTTTCAATGGTGATTAATGTAAAACAATGAAACGAACTGTTAGGAAATGTTGCCACGAAATAATAACAGCTTAAAAAAAGTTGAAATGAAAGCAATGTTCTTATAAAAGGATTAGGGGGTAAAATTATTATCATGATTACTTTCTGAAAACTATTTTCCGAAACCTTACAAAGGAAAGATACATATCTATAAGTCAGTGAATGAGTTCTTGATTTGCATCACTATTAGACTCTAAGAATTGAATATACTGCAAGCCGATTTAAGTCAAGCTAATAGTACGGTTTAAGATAAGCTGTATAGTAGGTTGATTTGGGATTCGTAGAAAATTTGTCCCTATGTAAATGTTTTACATCACGTCTGGTATAGGAATAAAACTGCTGAAAATATTTATACATTGACTTCACTTATGTAATTTAATGAACATTCTTTAGGTTCTAGTTAGGTACGGCAAGGTTACAACTAGGGGTGTAGTTGGGCGTCAATGACGTTGCGGTACTTTATTAAACAGCGGAATTTCAATGTTATTTCAATCAGGACTTATTTTGTTTCATTTGAGAATCCTCGTTTTTTTTTCTTTTTCTTTCAAAAGAAACTAATTTGGCTCCATTCAAATCTGAACCCTTCCTAAAACAGACATTATTTTTAAAAAAAATTCAAACCATACAATAAAACGCTATTTTAAAATGCAATTTTAATGAGCTAAAATTAATGTTATTGTTTGGTAGTTTTACTGAAATGTATCGCATACGATTAATTTTCTGGAGGTATTGATCGATGAAAATGGCACACACAACGACGATTTCATTTTATTTATTTTTCCTCATTCTGGCGTTCCGGTAAGAAAAAAAAATAGCCTTGCAACACTGGTCACAACTAGGGGCGAGTATAGAGTTAGTTCATCATTTTAAATGCTCACATCAGGGTTCAGTTTCTAACAAAGGAAGTATGGGACTGCCGTGGTAAGGTAAAACGCAGTAGCTGCAAAATTTTTCTTTTCTTTTCTTTTTTTTTTTGCATTTTTGTCATCTATTGTACATAAGTTTTATTGTGTAAACTTGCTTGTTTAGTTTTCGTCCGTCGTAAATACAAACGAAAAAAAAAAAAAAAAACCCGTCTTATCCCAGCCTTTCCCTTTTGCCAGCATGGAATCCAAAATGCGTTCTTTCAAATAACTTAAAATCTCATTCTACGGCATTATATTCTCCAATATTTATTTTCATACAAAAATAGACTGAATTTTGTCCAATACCGGAAAGTTTCCACAAATTTGAAAAGAAGGTTAAGAACTGAGCTCTTGCAGGCTCCCATGCAAATTAAGCCCTGTTGCGCATAAGATTTAGGCCATGAAGTCCGGGGATAGAAGAGACCGGAACCCAACACCGAAGTAGAAATTGTCTATATCCCAAATTAAACTTCGAATGTTGCCGAATTGTTAAAAATAAATAAGTAAAATACGTGTATGCATACATATAAAAAGAGATATTAGGCATAATTAAAAAAAAAGGTTGAAAAAAAATGGTTGCAAAAAACTTTCGCTGTCTCCAAATTTTCCAATCACCAGTCAAAAATGCAGATAAGAAAATGGCTTAGAAGAGCACAGTGACCTCCTTTGACCTTCGGTCGGAGTGTCCTTGTCCGGAGGTTGGATTAAATGTACCTTAATATTCTCCTTGCAAGATCGTCATTCGGGGGACGGAAGTCAGAAAAGTACAATTGACTTCTTGACATTGAGAAATTAATGTGTTTTGTACAAATGTGGACATGGTTTTTGTTCTTTTTCGGACATTTTGTCTTTGAGCATATACTCATTGTCCCCATTCCCCCCCTTGAAATTTGAAATGACGGGGTGTCTCTGGTTACTCTTCATATACGCTCTTCCGCCAAAACACTATAACGTAAATTACACACAAGCAGGGAACGTAACGTAAATTGCACAACAAAAGATTTAAAAACATAAAGAAATAATAAAATAACTAATAATCAATTTTCAACAAAGAAAAAATAATAACAAACGTACAAACTGACTGTAGCAAAATATAAAATAGCAAAAACCTTTTCACTATTTTTAACACTTATAACGACCCTACACTTATATTTATATTACGGAGAGGATATGGAAACTGTTCACATGTGCACCTACATGCAGGGGCGGCAAAAAGGGGGGTCAAGACGGGGCGGTCGCACCCCCAAACGTTTTGCGCAGAATGACAGAAAATGGGTGATTTCAATTTATGTTAGTCTGAAATCAATGCTCATTAAAAAACTCGCTGGTTCTCAGTAACTATTTGATGAAACTCGACACATTCCCTGACTAGAAAAAGTTTTTCTTTATTTGGATGATGACTTAGAAATTCATTGAGTATTTTCTGGCGTTTTCAGAACATAGAAAACTGATCTTAATTTTGACTAAAGAAGACATTTCCTCATACAGGCTAAATATTTCATACTTGAGTGCCCAGTGTAACGATGGTATGTCCAATATGAGAGGCTCTTGCAAAGTAGTGTGGCTGCATAGTTTTCACAAGAAATATCCTTGATATTTTACATTAAATTTTACACTCATTTTTAAGTGAATATTTATTTAATGCGCGTTCATGGCTTTCTTCTGCTAGAAACACGTTTGAGCTGCTAAATGCATTATATGCTTTCATAGAAACTTCTTAAAAATGTATGTGATTATTGAATAAAAAAAAAACATATCACCAAATACCTTTTATGGGGCTCTATAATTATGCAATCTTGGAATGAAACAAGATGGTCTTCATGAGTTCAAACCATAAAAACGTTTCTCTATAACTTCAAAGCAGTGATTTGACGACTAGAAGAATTATTGCAAAACCATTCTTTCAATGGTGAACAAGAAGTTCTGTCCAGAACTAAACGAGCCTACTTTCCCATATACTAATACTACTTTCTACTACCTGATCAATATTCTCAAAAATAGCTAAAATCGCAAATTGTTTCAAACATATTTTTTTTAATATTATAAGCTGATTTCTAGGAATAAAATATTCCTCACTCATCTTTAAAAAAAAAAAAAAAAGAAAGAAAGAAAGAAAAAAAAAAAAGCACCTTTCAAACAAAGCAGCTAATACACTTTTTTCCATTAAAAAAATTCTTTACCAGCTTTAAAAACGAAAAAATAATAATTAAAATTAATAAGCTTATTGAAATAAATACATCATATTAAAAAATCGTTTCTTTTCCCCCTGTTGCCAAAAATAATTTTTTAAATGAATTAATGCAATTACCAAAATAAATAAAAACAATAAAATGTCAACTTAAAGAAATAATTTTCATTGTCAAAAAAAAAAAAAAAAAAGTCTGCGTATATCTTTATGTAGAAACATGAATGACTTCGAGTTTATTCGCCGAAAACTGAATGCCTAAATTAAAACTTTAGCGTGAAAATAAAAACAAGTCATATCAACAATAATTATTTCACAGTTAAAACCATAGCTGAGGAGTCAATCTCATTTTGGGATAAAGGAGTCGGAGTCGAATATCCAAAAATCGGAGTCAGTCACCTGTCCTCCGTGTATAAATTTTTGCCAAAGCTACGAAGTCAGAGTCGAAGTCGGGGAGTCGGAGTCCGATTAATTATCGGGCACAGGAGTCGAGTCGGAGTCAGGTGCCCCTAAATTCTCGGAGTCGGAGTCTGGAGTTTGGCGTCAAGAGCTGTTTCCAACAAAATTCGTTTGAAGTAAATCCGCCTTCAAGTACGGAATCTACATTGACTTTCAGTTTCCCCGTAGGCGCTAATGTTAAGGGATTTGAACTGTTCAAAATTGAACGGAAAATTGTTCAAATCAAAAAGATATTTTATGTACAAGTTTTTCATCAAAAGCTTTTTCCTACAAAGTTTGTTTGAAGCAAATTCGCCTCACAGTTCGGAATTGCCTTGAATTTCCCCGTAGGCGTTAATGTTAAATTTTTTTGAACTGTTCAAAATTGAACAAAAAATAGTTCAAATCAAAAAGTGAAATATGGGAATGAGGTGTACTCGCCGAGATCTTTCGAACAAAAAAAAAATTTGTTCGAATCGGACTATTCATTCAAAAGTTATTAGGGGGGGGACAGACAGACAGACAGACCGACAGACAGACAGACCGACAGACAGACAGACCGACAGACATTTTTCCCCATCTCAATACCCTACTTTCCAATTTTTAATTTTTCAATATTTATTTAATTATTTTACTTATTTTTGATTTTTTTTTTTTTTGTTTTTCGCGATATTTTTAAGATGCATTAAGCCTTCTTTCATGCTTTTTTCTTCTTTTTCTGACTTTTACTGGGAAAGTAGGCTAAAAAGCTCATGCACTTTAGCATGTATGACTTCGTTTGAATTTTTATTCAATTTGTTTGTATTGAGGAAAGTTTTTGAAAAATGCTTTACTCTATCAAAACATCTTCAATCCACTACCCTTAGTTTTCGGACTATTCAAGCCACAGTTCAATCTACAATTGATGTGTGCACCATACTACCATAGTTCAATCTACAATTGAAACTGAAAGTACATTTAACGTAGATGTATATTTCAATCAAGCGTGAAACTGTTCAAAAAAATTCTTCCTTCGAGCCAATTTTAAAATGGCGAAGAAGAAAAAAGAGAGTGACCCAAAATCCACATAATGATGTGAAGTCAAACATTGATTTTTTAATCTTTTGTATGAAGTAATAGATTTAGTTTCGAATGAAATTAACACAAGATTTGATGATAATTATTTTTCTGTATGGTTGGCTCTATATTATCTGGAATGGATTTTGAAAACGAAAAATAAAATGTTTCAACTATGAATAAAATTTTTAGCATGAGGCAAGAAAAATTACAAGCAATATTTCGACAGACCGGTTATCACATCCAGAGATTGCAGCTTCATTCTTGTTATGGACTCATCATTCTGGAATAGTGAATAACAGAGCTGGAGGCAGGTGACATCTCATTGAAGCTGAGAGCGCCGACGAGACTAGATGATTCAATGATGAAAAATTAAGCTCCTCCTAACTTTTGAAGTTCCCTGTGTGACTTTGAAGAGCAAGATATGAAAAGTGTTTTCATACATAACTTTGTTACTTCAATTAATTTTTAACTATTCCAATCAGCTCAGCTAGTAGAGAAGGTAGTTTTTTTTTTTTTTTAAATGTTTTAGGAGATTAGAGAATTATTTTCGAAGCACAATAGGCAAAAAAAAAAAAAAAAAAAAAGCTATACTGGCAAAACAGAACGACACTGGGCACCGATAGATTAGTAGCAGGATTCCCTGCTCTCCCGAATTCCAAAAATCACATTGAAACTTTTCCAAAAGGTATCAAAACTTTAGTATTGAATTGTTTTGTATGATAACTTATTAGAAAGTGAATCAGAATGTTAATTGTTACTAAACACTAATTTTTATTCATATTAAACCAATTTTATGATCACTTCCTGTTAGCTAATGTGTGTTTGGGACCGCACTGTGGTAATACACATTTAAGAAACTCGACCCCCCACATGAAATGCTGAAATGCCGCCCCTGCCTACATGTTGTGTTCGCAAGTGCCACATAACCTACCTTAGAATTAAATTTTAAAAATAAATTATTCTTAATTTTATTTTAAAATTTAAACATTGACTAAATTTATTTGAATGTTCGTATAATGGTTTGCAATGATTACGTTTAGTTTATTGATTTGTTAAAATGCGTTTTCATTTGAAGACAGCAATGAAATTACATACAACACCTGCTAAAATAAGAAGTTGTCCCCACAGAAGCATAAACTGGCTCATTGCTCCAAAAATTTGGCCAAGAAGTAGAACTGGTAAAACACACCATGTTCACATGTGCCCATGGGCGCCCATATGCAAAATTGTAAGGGGGGGGGGCTCAGATATTCTTAACCATGGTTTAGCATGATATTTTCCCCATGAAAACCAATTTCAGGACTGATTAGAGTCATTAAAATTGGACATTTTTTATTACTTATTTATTAATGGCTGCAGAAGAAATATTTTTACATTTTTTCAAAGAAAAAAGTACTAAATGCAAGGAAGTTCTGATTTTTAAGGGGGGGGGGCTCGAGCCCCACTTGCCCCCTATATGGGCGCCCTTGCATGTGCCCACGTTTCCCCTATATATATATATATATATATATATATATATGTACGTGAGTATGTGTGTTTAGATGTTCCCTATACAAATCCACAGCTTACGTCGGATCTCGACCAAGTTTGGCAGAAAGGTACTTGAGCACACAAAAAGAAACGTAAGGGAGGGTGTCTTACGCCAAAAAAAAATACCGAACCGTTCGAATTTCAATTTTACGGCCCGGCTTTTTCTACTCGAAATAAAATTCCGATTTTCTTGATTTAGGCCTCATTCGAAAGCCCGCGAAAAATAGCCCCTCAAGTTTGTTTACTTTCTTCGAATTTCAAAAAAAAAAACAAGGCTGTGAAATCACCGGGAAAAGAGTTATAAACATTTCTAAAACCGATGTAACATCCATATCAAATCGGAAATTTATTGTTTGCCAACGAGCTCAGTTTAAATTAACGTGAATAAAACCATTTTTGATCTGTTGCCATTTTTTTTCACGACTGGGAACAAATAAAATTCTTGCTTTTGCTTTGAGATAAAAATTTCCCCTTTTACATATTCCCCCCCCCCCTTTTTTCCTTTGTACTGCCAGCAGAAGATAATCAAGGATCTTAGTTGCATTAATAGAGGGTTGTGTTTAATTTATTTAGGACTTAAAGATTTATAGTTAACAAAATTTAGGAACCATTATTTTGACGGGAAATTTTACAAGTTTTTTTTTTTCTATTATTTAAGTCCAATTGTTGAACACGCGTCACTTGACGTACCTTTTATTTTCGAGGTATACCGTGCAAAGCCGAGCAACGCTGCTAGCAGATAAATAAATCAAGTAATTTGCCGCCCTTAAAGTTAAAGTTAGTTTCTAGTTAAATTCCAAACTAGGTTTTGCATATCCAAGCACTGGTACACACTAAAATCTGTTTTAACGTAACATTTAAGAGCGCATCTTGTAGCACTGAAACATGTATTAATATTTTCAAAAAACTTTTAAATAACGTAATTGCCGCCCCTCAAATCAAATTGAGTTTCCAGTTGAAGTCCGAACTATGTTTTGCATATTCAAGCACTGATAAAAACTCTAAATTATTATTATTACTTTAACATTAAAGCTGTGTATCTTATGGCACTGAAACAGATATAAAAATCTTTTTTAAAAAAGTTTCAATTTCGAAATTTGCCGTCCCTAAAATCTGCCGCCCTAGGCGGCTGTCTAGGTCGCCTACCCCTAGAGATGGACCTGTTTAAAGAGGAAACTATTGAATCACATTAAAATTGCCAATAATGGGAAAATGACATTAAATTGGAGTAAAAGGAAGTCATGTGATTCACACATCAGCTCGTTTTTATTTCATGAAAAGCATGATGTTTCTTGATATTTTTACTAGGTGATAACTGTTTTGAACTTCATTCGTGTAAAAGGGGGTAAAGATTCATTTGAAGGGTGCCAGAAAGAGCTCCCATTCAAATTTAAAACCTGACTTAATTTCGTGAATCATTAGTTCTCTGCAGCACTGTTTCATGAAAACATTTTACTCCCTTTTACAAAAAAGAAAGCATTGTATTCGCAAAAACATTTTCACTCAAAAATCGACCTTAATTTCCATTTTACTCACCCGCGAATCAGTATTTTTTTTTTTTTCCGACTCGACCACACGTGGATAAGTGCCTAAGAACGTATAGACACGCGAAATATCCATAATGACGATTCCCGAGTTAATCACAACGAATTTTCTCGTGACGTCTGTATGTATGTGCGGATGTGCGTATATATGTCGCATAACTCAAGAACGGTATGTCCTAGAAAGTTGAAATTTGGTACGTAGACTCCTAATGGGATCTAGTTGTGCACCTCCCTTTTTGTTGCATTCGGGTGTTTCTAAAGGGGTAAGTTGCCTCTTTTTTGGGGGAAATCATTGCTAATTACGATGTAAACTCAAGTGGTGTTATAATTTGGCAGACACTTGGCGATATATCGCCATTCTTTTGGTCGCCATGTTTTATCGCCAACTTGGCGACAAATTTGGCTATTTTTTTATTTTAAATCTGTTTTAATTTGGCCACTGTTTGTGATATTTAGAGAGTAAACTATTGAATGACATTAAAATTGCCAGTAATGGGGAAATGACATTAAATTGTAGTAAAAAGAAGTCATATGATGCACACATCAGCTCGTTTTTCTTCCCATTCAATAACATTACTGTATACATAATTTTTTATTTCTTATTTACATTCAATTTTGCAAGTTTCATACATTTGTAAGAATGTAGTGAAAAGAAAATTATTTGCAACCTTTAATTTTCCTGGAAAAAAAAAATGTTTTCCTTTTTTCTTTAATTTGAGTTTTATTTGCAAAACGATCTGTTAGAGGAAAGAATTGCATCTTAAGAGGAAAATGATCACCTCTCCTAACACATTTATCGGTTAAGAATTAAAATTAAACATTTCAAAATTACGGGATGTATCCATATGATACATCCCGTGCAAGCTCAAAATCGAAGAAAATTAAATGGAAAATCGGATTGGTGCGCTTGATATTAGGATCATTTCGTAGAATAGTCATAGAGTTTGCGAAAATAAATCAACTGTCAAAATTCTAAGCCCATAATTCTGTCTATGGATGTATTACACGATGCGTTCCTCACTAGAAAGCCCTTATTATGTACTTTCCCGGATGTAATTTGAACACAATTGTAGCCATTTGTTCTTTTCATTATTCAGTTTATTCAGTGTCCAAAGATTTGAAAATACTTGGAAAGGAAGTTTATTTAGCTGTCTAGCTTTCTGTTGATTCTCGATTAGATTTTCCGAGAACCAGACGAAGTTGTTGAAGGAATTCGAGGAACGTGACGCTGTTTTTGAAACCAACTTCCGTCAAAACCTGATTATGTTTTGTAAGAATGGGGATGTTTTTTTTCTAATTCGTACCCAAATTCCTTAATGCTTAAAAGTGAAATAGAAACAATGAAAAGGAGACAGAAGTAATCATTCCGTGGAAACTACTCAACCAAAATAACTTAAGAAGATTTGAAATTTTGAAGGGGGGGGGGGATAAAGGAGAGAAAGAAAGAAAAAAAAATTGTTTGTGAAATAAATAAGCACAAAACAAACAAGATTTTTCTCGTTTTTAATGTGTAATTAACTCTGAATTCGAAATGTTCTCCAAGATTTTTTACATAACTTACTAACGTAATTGAATTTTCCTTCTCGAACATTTGGACTTTTTTTCTTTGTAGGTTTTAATCTTGAGGGGGAGGGGGAATAAAGGAGAGAAAGAAAGAAAAAAAAAAGAAAGAAAGGAAGAAAAAATGTGTTTGTGAAATAAATAAGCACAAAACAAGCAAGATATTTCTCGTTTTTAATGTGTAATTAACTCTGAATTCGAAAAGTTCTCCAAGATTTTTTACATAACTTACTAACGTAATTGAATTTTCCTTCTCGAACATTTGAACTTTTTTCTTTGTAGGTGTTAATACTTATTATTTTGCATTTATAATGAATGCTGCTCATGTTTAAACATATATATTTCAAAACACGATTCTTTTTGAAAAAATATTTTTTAAAAAGAATAGCAAGAAATTTTTTTTTACTAGTAAGAAACGTATATAAAGTCGAACTCGCTTATTTAGAAGCCCTGATTTAACGAGAACCCGTATTTAGCGAGAAAACCAGAAAGGTTTGGTTGGTACAATGTTAAGTCTATGGGAGCATAACTCGCTTTTACCGAGCAAAACCCGCTCAAAGCGAGCAATATTTTGAGATTCAATATTTTCTATTGACTTCCAACTCGGCTCGTACTTTCTTGGAAAAATTCCTTTAACATTATGAAGTGAACCAAAATTTAGTGATGAGTCATAAATCCTTGAGAGCAAGTGATGGCGGTCCTTTGTTTTCATTTAAGGAGTAGAGAAACATTTAAAAATTATATGTATGTTGACTCCGAATTTCCGAGGTATACAATTTCAAGCTAATGAAGTGACAAAAAATAATGAAAGCGACGACGATAACGACAAGTATGAAAAATTTTAACGTGTGACGAATCTCAACGTAATCGCTTTTGATAAGCGGATTCCTTTCCTTTCAAAGCGGAGATGAAAGTGCCAATGTTTTTCTGCCAACGAGTATTTCCCGAATAAGTACACAAGAGGTCATAAGACAACGAAGCAAAAAAACCAACTTTTTTGCTACTGTTCAAAAATAATAAATGGAAAAACACAAAGTAATTATGTATGTGTTTCTATGATTTTTGGCACAAACTCGTTTTTTACGAGCACTCTGTTAAAACGAGCAATCAACGTAGTCCCTTGGTGCTCGTTCTAATCGAGTTTGACTGTAAAGTACGGTTCCCCTCCGTATTGTTTACCCCTACATCCCATCATATATTTCACCCTTCATTTAAAAAATCTCGGCCCCCCTCCAGGCTCGGGCCCGGGCCAACAGGTGTCTCTAACCCCCCCCCCCGTGCACGCCCCTGTGCTCCACTATGCTTCTTCTTAATTGTAATGGTTATGACACTAGTCAAACAGTACTTTTTTCTTCTATTCAATTAATGTTTAATATCAGTTCAATTTGTTTAACCCCAAACTTGTGTTTCAATCCTCAGTTTTCATTGGAATTTTAAAAGTTCAGTTTTACTCCGAAAAGTTTTGCAGAAACTATTTAATTTTAAGAAAAGAAACGAAAAGCTAATTAATTTTTGTGAAATTAGTAACTTTAATCGAAGCAGATTTTTAACGCAATGTAGTTTCATTTTCTGCTTTTCTTCTTAAAAAAAAAAACTTTTAATTTTTAGCATTTTAACTATTTTGCTTAAAATGCAGGACTTAATTTTTACAGGTTCAGCTCCTGCACTTCTTTTGAAATTTATGTGATTTTTCACATTTTGAAAAGAACTCAGAGACTTTACGCCAGCGTTTCTTAAATTTTGTCCCGTGGAACCCATGGGCTTCACATAACGAAACTTGCATCTTTTTTTTTTCAAAACGCTCAAATTAGTCACTTCAAAAAAAAAAAAAAAAAAAGGTTTGAGTGAAGTGTTTAGTAAGTACTTTCTGAATGAATAGCTGATAAAATTTCCTAAGTGGTGGACAATAAATGGGTTTTTACCACTTATTGTCAATGTATGGCTTTCAATTATGTCAGTTCTAGAATGCGACTCCTTTATTGAAATGACATTTGACCTTTCCTCTGATCAAAAATTTTAAATTGATGCTATTCAGTGAAATTCTACAATTTAAAAGGTGGATGTTCTCAATTGTCACGAAATTCCGAGCGAGTACTTTCGTCATTTGCAACTTAATAAATGTTCGCAGCGTATGATTCAGCAAAAAATAAATATTTCACCAAAGTTAGTACTAAACCTTATCGAAGAATGCAACTTAAATCTGTAAGGCCTGAAATTGAGGATGTATCTGCCACATTAAAAATAAGTACCATTCATATCATTAAAATTAAAACTTTAAAATTTTGCTTGAAACGAGTTGTTTAAAAAAGTTGAATGACATTTTGTGTTGATTTAAAATTACTTTTTCTATGTCACTATTTTTTTATGCATGAATAATGCAATTTTATTGAAAAGAAACCATTCTTATACTCTTACATTCAAACTATATTATTGAGGGGGAAAAAATCGGTGTTCCACGAAAAAGATCAACATTCAAACATATTCCACTTGTCAAACAAATTAATAAACACTGATTTCCGCGTAAAAATAAGTTCTAAGGGCGTTAGAGCTTCTGAACTTCTTTCGTTAGAAATTCAGCTCTGCTTAGTAGTAGAATTTTGCTTCGTATTATTGATTTTTCTACACATGCACGCAAAAAAAAAAAAAAAAAAAGCCTTTCGATCCTAAATATTTATGCAAAAGTAAAACGCTTCGCAGATATTACTTCGTTCTGAGAATTTCCTTTGAAAACTATTACTTACGTAAATGGAAATCGTCACATCTTGTTACTGAGAAAAGTTTTGAATAGAAAAGAAATTTTCCCCTTGCTTAAAAGTAGGGCTTTTAAGAAGAAAAACTTCCATTAATCAATTTGCTGGCAGTTGAAAAGCAGTTGCCATAAAAAAAAAAAAAAAAAAAAAATAAATAAAAAATAAAAACTTTTGTAATTGCAATGCGTATTTGTGAAGCGAAGAACAAAAATGGTATCATCTTCTGCTAAAACAAGCTTTTTGGACGTGCCACCTGAAATTTGAGACAGAGAAAGAGAGAGAGAGAAAGAGAGCAAAAAAAAAAAAAAAAAAAAAAAAAAAAAAAAAAAAAAACTTTTTTTTTTTTCTTTTTCTGACAAGCGGATTGGATTTGCCGAACGAAACCAATATAAAGAATACGAATATCTTAGATTGTTTTTCCTATTTTATCCCAGAAAAGATGTTATTTATTTTCGGAGAAGAGGAAAAAATATTTTACTTTCCATAGGAAATTTTTATTTCTTTGCATAGGTCAGTGCTACTCAAACTAATATTGCTTTGTCATTGCCCAATTTCAGTCGGCAACTTACAGTAATCGTTCTCGGTTTCGGAGCGATTGTTTGTTTTCAAAATTTAAGCTTGATTTCTTCGAAGTTTTAAGAAATGAAACCTTGCTCTTGTACTTCTTCTTTTTGAACTTATTCAAATTTGCCCGCTTTTACAGATAAAAAAAAATCATGCTTATTAATATTATGAAGTAAATTTTGTTCTAGCTTTATTTTGAAACTTATTATCATGGCCAAAATATGGAAAATATCTTTCGGACCAGAGTTAAGCGCAAAAATAAATTAAATATATTAGTAAAACAAATGAAGAATTAAAACAAATAAATAAAACGACAAATAATTAAATTTTGTAAAGAACTGGTGTGAAGCAAAGGGATATAAGTGGACTTTTAAAATTTTAAGTAAAACGCCCGAAAGGTCAAGCAATTGGAATGCTTTCATTGAGAAATGTTTTTAAATCATGCTGTAGTTGTCTTGCCCCAAAACAGCTAATAGTTTCTCCAATCATTTGTACTAGTTATTTTCAACTTTGACTCTTACACCCCGCTGTTTCTTACTACTGTAATGAGTTATTTGATTTTTCAAATGAAATGGTATGTGACTAATATATGTACAATTCTGTTAGTATGACTGCTGCGGCTGTTAATTTTCAATAAATTTGTCATACAGCCTGGTGCTTGTTTGTGCAAGACGAAATGCTGCATTCATATCCAATAATTTTTTTTATTCCTGTATAACTGATACAGCTGAAAAAGAATTTCACATGCATATGAAATCAAAAATAACAATAACAACAATAACAACATCAAATGTGAAATAATTACAAAAAATAGTAACAACAACAATAATAACTTGTAGGAGACATAGCAAAGCCTTTGATTGTGACACGTATTTGTGGAAAAAGCGAAAATATTAATGACTACTACGCAAATTGTTAGCCTATATATAGTTGCTTTTACTACATTTTCTTCAAAATTTTAGTAGTCTCAGACATTTTCGACATCACTCTTCTTTGTTTCTTTCCAATGTTAGTTGATAACGCATAAGTATATCCATTAGAAACCACTGCTTCACATAAAGAGAAGATTTTTCTGAAGACACTTAAAGTATTTGAGGCATATGTCTTTTTAGCCTACTTTCCCAGTAAAAGTCAGAAAAAGAAGAAAAAAGCATGAAAGAAGGCTTAATGCATCTTAAAAATATCGTGAAAAACAAAAAAAAGTCAAAAATAAATAAAATAAGTAAATAAATATTGAAAAATTAAAAATTGGAAAGTAGGGTATTGAGATGGGGAAAAATGTCTGTCGGTCTGTCGGTCTGTCTGTCGGTCTGTCTGTCTGTCCCCCCCTAATAACTTTTGAATGAATAGTCCGATTCGAACAAACTTTTTTTGTTCGAAAGATCTCGGCGAGGACACCTCATTCCCATATTTCACTTTTTGATTTGAACTATTTTTTGTTCAATTTTGAACAGTTCAAAAAAACTTAACATTAGCGCCTACGGGGAAATTCAAAGCAATTCCGAACTGTGAGGCGAATTTGCTTCAAACAAACTTTGTAGGAAAAAGCTTTTGATAAAAAACTTGTATATAAGATATCTTTTTGATTTGAACAATTTTCCGTTCAATTTTGAACAGTTCAAATCCCTTAACATTAGCGCCTACGGGGAAACTGAAAGTCAATGTAGATTCCGTACTTGAAGGCGGATTTACTTCAAACAAACTTTGTTGGAAATAGCTCTTGACGACCTACTCCCGACTCCGACTCCGAGAATTTAGAGGGACCTGACACCGACTCTGACTCCTGTTCCCGACAATTAATCGGACTCCGACTCCCCGACTTCGACTCTGACTTCGTAGCTTTGGCAAACATTTATACACGGAGGACAAATGACTGACTCCAATTCTTGGATATTCGACTCCGACTCTTTTATCCCGAAATGAGATTGACTCCGACTCCGACTCCGCTGCTGTGGTTTTAACTGTGAAATAATTATTGTTGATATGATTTGTTTTTATTTTCACGCTAAAGTTTTAATTTAGGTATTTAGTTTTCGGTGAATAAACTCGAAAAATATGCGCAGACGATTTTTTTTTTTTTTTTGACAATGAAAATTATTTCTTTAAGTTGACATTTTATTGTTTTTTTTTTATTTTGGTAAGTGCATTAATTCGTTTAAAAAATTATTTTCGGCAACAGGGGAAAAAGAAACGATTTTTTTTTATATGATGTATTTATTTTAATGAACTTATTATTATTTTTTCGTTTTGAAAGCTGTTAAATAATTTTTTTAATGGAAAGAAGTGTATTAGCTGCTTTGTTTAAAAGGTGCTGCTATTTTATTTGTTCGTTTTTTTGAAGAAAAGTAAGGAATATTTTATTCCTAGAAATCAGCTTAAAATATTAAAAAAAATATGTTTGAAAAAATTTGCGATTTTAGCTATTTTTGAGAATATTGATCAGGTACTAGAAAGTAGTATGGGTATACGGGAAAGTAGGCTCGTCTAGTTCTAGACGGAACTTCTTGTTACTATATGTATTACTCGCCTCGTGCATAAGAAGTCCTTTATTTTTAATGAACGAATAGATTGGAGGTATCTTAACACAAGGCTCTAATGATTCAATGATAGCTGCCACGTTTGTTTGTTTTTATCCTTTCACAGAGAAACCCGACCAAAAGGGGAGGGTAGTTGAGGGGCTAATTCATATTTGAAATGATGTCATAAATTTGATTTGAGAACAGCAGCATCTTGATGGAAATCTGTGGAAGACTGAACAGAACGCTCATTTTCAATAATAACCCCTTTTTTCTTTTGAAGTTTAACTTCCCCAAAAGAACTGTCCAAAAGTTGAAGGCAGTAATTTTTTGCCGACATTTTTTCCACTGTCACAAAATTATATGGAAACAGAATTGAAAAAAATCATTCTTGAGTAACTATTTGCTACCTAAAATGCACAAAAAATACCATTTTGAGATAACAATGGTCTTTTTATTAAAAAATAAAAGTTTTGAACTATTTTTGACAATCTATTGTCACTGTGAGTGCTTTTTTTTTTTTTAATTCTCACTTAATATCACAAAAGGAATTTGGAGTCACTTTACGGTTTATGGTAGTTTCGAAGAGCTAAACAGATCAGCATTGAATTTTCTCACCAAAATTTGTATTTCAGACAAGAAACACAATTTGCAGATCATGTATGTTTATAACTTTTTATGGGGAAATGTCGGAAAAACACAAGCACCAATTCAAACATACATTGTATTTTTTAAAACTTAAAAATAACAACTACAGTAAAACCTGTAAAGTTGACCACCTTTGTAAGTTGATCACCTGTCTATGTTGACCGCTTTTGTCAGGAACGGAATTAGTCCTATCTTGTATAATGAAGGAAAACCTTTGTAACTTGACCACCTTTCTATCTTGACCACTAATGTACCCCAAATTTGGTTTAGGGTATTGTAAAAAACCCTTTGTAAGTTGACCACTTGGTTTATTTTTTAAAACTTAATTTAGCAGAAATTTTTATTTTATTATTATTTTTTTTATAGCTTTCCAAGAATATTTTTGATGCCACTTTTATTCTCCAAACTTGTTTTTCTTTTGTTGTTCTATTTGAGATTACCTTTTGTACTCTCTGTTCAATGAAAACATGTGTCAGTAGAAAAGTACAAAGTATTTTTTCCCAGTTGCAATATTTTGTGGTAACACTGGAATTGTGCTAGAGTAAAAGTTACTTGCGTTGCAAGTATTTCTGGTGCAAGGGATTAAGAAATAGGACATTTTCATATTCAACTGCCTTTTAGAACTATGAGAGCCCAGCTTGTTGCTCTTTGTGTTATAGTTTTACATAAAATGGCTTCAAAAAGAAAGTTAGTTGAACTTGAGATTGATAAAAAGTATGAAATATTAAAATTAATTGAAAAGGGAGAAATCCAGAGAAAGTTAGTTGACACATATGGAATTTCCAAAACTAGTGTCTAATAAGTGTACCAAATTTCAATAAGGAGTTATTTTGTTGAAAAGTAGATCATCATAGTTATAAATGTATTAAATGTATATGAGAAAAAAAAAAGTAAAAAATTTGTTATTTTTGATTAGCTATGAATTTTTAGGAACTATTAATATAAAATAACTTTTTATAAACAATGACTTTTTTTTGGATCAATTTGCTGAAATTTTAAATTTATAAGGACACATTATACGTCATTCTGAAAAAATAACCTCTAAAAATATTTGAATAACATTTTAAATTATTGTTTCAAAATAATGTTAAACAATGAAAGTGAGTTGAACGGAAAGTGTCAATTAGTCAAAAAATGAATACATGGTGCAAGAAATGACAAAAAAAAAAAAAAAAAAAAAAAAAAAATCATTACCCCCTTTATAAGTTGACCACCTGTCTAAGTTGACCACCGAAGTACTGCACCGCAAGTGGTCAACTTACACAGGTTTCGCTGTATTGACTAATATATGAAGGAAAATGTTTTTAAAAATTACCCCCAAAACTATTTATTTCAGTAGCTTAAGTGTTCTGCTGCGTATTACATAGAACAAAGAAATTTCAGTTTTTGCTGTCAAAACAAATGTTAGATTTTTTTATTGGTTATTTTAGGTTTATGTATCGAAACACCATTACATCTAGAGCCTACAGTTTTTTTTTTTCAGAGCTGAAAAGTTTTCATTTTTGACCAAGTTATAAGGAAAACAAAAAAGTAGGCGGCCATCTTTGATCCGCTATTTTGGATAGAAGCCTACATGGGAGCTTAGGGGACTTTTCAGGATTTGTTCTACACAAGTTCAGGAACTAATTCTGAAAAGTTCAGCTAATCATAAATTTGTGGTGCATCTACCCTATTTTCGGCTTAAATTTACTGGGCTATAACAACAACAGCAACATTAGTAACAACAACAATAATAATTAATGAGCATACTTTTTTAACAATGTAAAAACACTAACAAGAATAACAAATAATATTTTTTATTACTGTTACATAATAACAATATTAATAATAATAATTACAATAATAATAATAATGAACAACTCTAGCATTAATAATGGAGAGATTGTTCTATTTCGAAATATAACTGAGTGGGTGGATACAGTGGTGATATTTTAGAACTCTTTAGAATTTGATAGCAATGTAGAAGAACTGTTCACGGAATCAGCTGTTCACGGAAAAGAACTGCTGATTCGAGAAGATATAAAATATTTGTTTATTTATTTTTCAAATTGGGGAGTATAATTATTATTTTTTCTTTTGGTGCAGTGATGTGGTTTATGTACATTGATTTACGCTTGTAGAAACATATTGAGAACTTTGAATATAAACTATGGACAATACTTTCTCTACTTTTAATGGTCCTCCTCATATTTTAATATTGCTACTTCATCTATAAGCGTAAAACTGAAGCAGTTCTAAAGTATTATCACATGTCATCTAAAAACCCTCAGATTTTCTCATGGTAATAGGACTTTCCCAATTCGCACCAAATGTCATACTGAAGAGGCCACTGCACAACATCTGATTTTTTGTGCTGGTTTGGTACCCGAGGATCTACTGAAGAGACCTGCTTCTGTCTTGAAGTTGATTAAGGCGAACAACCTCATGGATCTGATCTGATTCAGAACAGAGAGATAAGTAAGAAGAAGAAGTATTACATCGTTCCCAAATTAAGAAATAATTATTACAAAATCCATTTGCCTCAAAGTTATCTTGCCGCTTAGGGTAATTTTGATCCATGTGAGAAATTGTGATCCATCATAAAATTTTCTAATGTTACGTTGTATTGAAATACAGAATGAGATATTTCAACAGTTTCAAATCAGCATTCGAGAGTAGTTTCCAAAACGAAGCCTCAGAATAATTTTATTATAAAATTAACTGCTTTTATGTTGCCGTCAACTTATCTAAATAAACCAGGAACTGGCACATAGTGATAATTCACCAACTGAATAATGTAACACTATTTTTGAAATACAATTGAAGTGTGCGAGTTTTGTCCTTTTTTTTCTTAAATAATCAGATTATATGCTTTTTTTTTGTCAGAGTACCGTTTCTGTCCGTGATGGTGATAAGGCTTGAAGAAAATATTTTATCTTCGAACGAGCGAGAGAAACAATCCGATGGAGACTACTGTAAAAACACTTGTTTTCATGCAAGGTCGTATCCAGAGGGGGGGGGGGCCTGACGGGCCCGCCCCCCCGAAACCCGAAATGTTTTGTACCGTAAAACAGAAGAAGGTTTTTTTTTCCTTTTTTTTAAATTCCTAATGTCAGAAAAGGAAAGTAACAATTTTTTTTTTATTCTTAATTTTGCTACTATTCAAAATTTATAATATTTTGAAGAAATACAGAAAAAGGAGTTCTAGTTCTCATTAGCTGCAAGGCATACTTGAAATTTAGACCTTTAATTAGGACTTCCTGCTCTCTTTCCCAATTCAATTCAGGGCAGTCCAGGGTCAAGGCAGGCCCTTTGACTTCTGTGCACTTCCTCCTCCAGAGGCGTGCACAGAAATTTTGGGGCTGTCACAAATGCTTTTTTTTGGGCCCCCTCCATATTGTTTACCCATATTTTCAACCCTAGGTTAAAAAATATTGGGCCCCATTTAAGCTTGGACCCGTGCCAACAGGTGTCCCTTCTCCCCTCTGTGAACGATCCTGCCCACCTCCCCCTAAAACTCTTATAAAACTTACACTGTACTGATTTCGAGCCGGGGACTCCCCAAAGGCTGGGCCCCTAGTTTCCGATTAGGCGAGTATCTTGTTACCAAGATGTGCCAAATTCAGCTCCTCCATACATCCTGAGTAAAAAATGCAAAAATCACGATTCGCGCGTTTTTGTAGCATAATTTTCAAGATCATTTTTGTGACTGATATGTTTCTTGTCTTGCATTTATTTAATGCCGAATTCAGTATCATGGAAGTTTTTTGTTATTGCTTGTGTTTTTTTTCTTACTTCTACTGCATACTGTTAATACCTTAAGTATGAGAAAAAAAAAACACTTAGTCTACTCTCTTCTACTTGTGATTGAAAAAAAGTTTGTTTCGAGAAATATTTCGCTGCATTTATTTTTAACTTAAAACGGGTGTGTCCTACAAAGTTATAATCATTTTGTAAGACTTTGCAATCAACTGCTGAAAAGTGTAAATAAAGAGCTTCAAATAATTTCAACTGTTCGAGAGTTTTTGAAAATTATTTCAGTTTTTGAAATTCCTTGAAAAGTTCTTCAATTTTGGATCTTATCAAGAAAATAAAGTATGAATTGTCCAAATGGCCAGAATATTACTCTTCCGTTCTTATTTTCTGAATGTTTACACCATTTCTTTTAAACTGTTTTGTACAATTTCCATACTGTAGGGCATTTATGAAAAAAAAAAAAAAAAAAAAAAAAAAAAATGGGGGTAGGGGAAGTGATCAAAAACAAACTTCACTAAAAGCCGATATGAGCAGATGGCGGGGGTGCTTCTCTTTTCTCCTCTGTCGTTTTTCCTCTCTGTCCATTAAGTTCCACGATTTGTTGAGCAATCAATTTTTATTTTGTTTGACTGATTTGCAAAAGAATGTATAACTTTTAAAAGACTTTGTTTGCATATTTTTTTTTCATATTTTTTGTAGTCTCAATTACCTAATGTAAGGCCTTAAAATACAGATTTTTTTTTTTCAAAAATTTCTCGGGGGAAGACCCCCGGACCCCCTGAAATTATGGATGTTCTACATCCGACTTAAAGGGACACTCTCCTGTTATCCTTACCACTACAAGGTGAATAAGAAATTAAAATAACAACAGTCCAAACAGTGGAATCATTAAAAATCGAGACAAAAAGTCTTCTATGTTAACATTTGTATGCGTTTGGTGTGTCTATATATACTATATGTGTGTGTGTGTGTGTTAGGGCAATGTACTAATCTGGGTCCCTCCCGAAAAAAATTTCTGGATACGGCCTTGTTTTCATGAGCCGTAATTTTCGTGAAAATGAAGGTATCGATGATTTTGGTAGCAGAAAATTTTGTGTTTTTATTTATGAACAGTATGAAAGTTGATCATATTGATTAAATTGAGATGTTTCGCGAGTCTTAAATTTTCGCGATTAAACGGGTTCGCGAAAGTTAAATGTCTCGCGAAAATAAGTGCTTTTACTGTATGTAAACTTGCTCGGGTGGTTTTCGAGTGGCAGTGAGCAGGGGACGATAGCCCCCAGTGCAAAAATAAAAGTTGAAGATTGATATTATAACCTTACCAGCAGAGTGGAACATTGAACCCCTCTAAATTTTCTTTTGAAGTCAAATACTACTAAAAAGGATTTTAAAAACAAATGGAAGGTTCCACCGAGATTTGAACTCGGATCGCTGGATTCAAAGTCCAGAGTGCTAACCATTACACCATGGAACCGACTTCCCATGCCGGGAATCGAACCCGGGCCGCCTGGGTGAAAGCCAGGAATCCTAACCACTAGACCACATGGGATTGGAAGAATCTTACCAGCTGCAGGAAGTAGAAAACACAACTTTCGGAAACGCTTTTTTAAAATGCACAAGTATATGATGAAAAGAAGCTTTTAAAAATGTTTTGAAACTGATTACTTGATGTCTTGAAAGTCTATATTATTTAAAAACGGTTCATAGACCTAAATTCATTAATCTGTATGCCTTGACATAAATTTGTTAACTTTATTAGCTAAAATAACTTTGTATTTTTAATTATAAATTTTTGTTTTTGGCAACGGTTTAAAACGTCCATCCATACCAACTTTTTTTTTGACGGAATATAATGAGGAAAAGTAATGAAAAAAATTACAGTGACAGCTGAAAAGTTCTATAATCATGTTTTGTTGTTGAAATTTCTTTGAAACCAAAATTACAAAACTTAAAACAAAGGAAATAAAAAATTCTCCCACTGTGCCCCTCTTCATCCTCCACGACTAGTTTCAACTTATTAAAACCCTTTGGGAAAATTGACTTTGAGAACACATTTAAAAAAGTAAATAATTTTAGCCTGTTAACACGCACAAAGGAATGAAATTGTGTCTGCTGATGGGATCAAGTTTGTTTCATTTTTCTTAATGAACAAGAGAGAGAGTAGGATTTCTTATAGTAAACCCTCGTTACATCGCGCCTCGTTATATCGCTCATTTGGATATATATCACGCTTATCCTTTGTCTCTCTCAAAAAAAAAAAAAAAAAAAAAAAGTGAAAATTTTGCTTTAGAGAAAAAAGTTATATTGCTTAGAATATTTTCTCACTTCCTTAAATCAATGAACAAAGCTTGTATGTTACTTTATGTTACTTATGCTTGGAAACATACAATTTGGAAAAGATATGATAAAAACTGTTTTTTCATAAGAACCCCCCCCGTATGGGGGTTGCCCCCCATAGTGGAACGAAAACCACCCTATGAGAATTCCTGAGCATCAAATAACGAAACTCTGTGCCAAATTCGAAAAGATCCAACATAAACTGGATTTTTTGTACGAAAACTACCATAGGGGTTGCCCCCCCCCCCCAAAGAGGGGACGAAAACTACCCCTGCGTGAATCCCCAGGCATCAAAGAACCTCTGTGCCAAATTTAGGAAAAATCCGACAAACACTAGATTTTTTCAAGGAAATATTCCCCTCCCTTTCTCCTTATAAAGTGATGAAAACTACCATGCGTGATTCCTGAGGATCTAAAAACCTCTGTGGCAAATTTAAAAAATATCGGACAAAAACTTTTTTTTAATACGAAGAACCCTCAATGCGGGATTGTCTGTCCTCCCCCCCCCCCCCCGCCACATAGAGAGATATAAACGATCTTGTGTGAGTTCCCGAGCCTCCAATAACGAACCTCTGTGCCAAATTTGGAAAATATCCGACAGAAATTAGATTTTTTGAAGGAAAATCCCCATTATGGGGGTTTAATTAGATACCATGTGGGGAGTTTAATCTGCAATGATTTGCTTTACCTTTTTAAAGAAGTTGTTTGTTTGCATTTTTACATAAATAAAAATTTGCTTGACATATTTTATGTGCCTCTTTTTTCAACAATTACTTGTCTTTTTTTTTTGATGGGGGGGGGGGAGGCAGGCCCGTTATTTCAATTTTTTCCCAAATATGGCAAAGAGTCTGTACTCAATAAAAATTTTACAGAAAACGAACTAAAACAACGGCCAGTCATGTGTAAAAACATGAATGTTTAAAAATCAAGACGGGAGGGGGGGGGGGCATCCATTGACCCTCCTGACCCATAAATGACGGGCCTGTGAAAGTGACTATACGCACTAAAATGGGAAACTACGGTGGTAAGCTTCTGAAGTTACAATTTGATCACACGCACACGAATCTTATAAAATACAGTCGAACCTCGTTATAACGAACTTAAAGAGACCATTAAAATCGATTAAAAACGTGGTTCGCTTTATCCGAAAAACAATAAACAATAAGACAAGGATTGCGAAAAAGTTTCATTTCAGCAGTTATTTATTTTAAGCGTATTCGAATTAACGAGGTTCGACTGTATTCTGAAAAAAAAAAAAAAAATTTGCTCCAAGATAAAAAAAAAAAGGAAATAAATTTTCTTAAAAATTTACGAAATTAACGTCCTCATATATGACGAAATTAATTTGACGAAACTAATGCTCTCAAAACTACGAAAATGATTGTTAATTTGACGAAACTAGAATGAAGAAATATTTTTGTTACATTTGACGAAATTCGCATCCTCAAACCACTAACAAAAGCAGTTTCTTCAATTTTACGAAATGTTCGCTCGAAGCATATCCCTGGAAGTGGTTTCGTCAAAAACGAAGAAAAATTTCGTCAAATTTGAAAGTCCATTTTTGAGAGTGTAGGGATAAACGATATGGAGTATGGGGTGGGGGTCGTAAAAGTCATTTGTGATGAGCCCTAAAATTCTGTGCTCGTCCCTCCCAGCCTATTAATTTGAAGATTAAACATATCGAAAATTTGCAATGAAATTGCTTGCTAATTGTTAATGAAACTATATCTTAATTGTAAATTGATTTTGCATAAATATGCTGTTCCTCTTATAGTATGCACTTTCTCTTTAAACATCCAAATTTGTTTTGGAAGTTTTGCCTCCTTTTTAGAATAACTTTGATTCATTATAAAAGTAACTAAATAAATTATGTCCTTTTTCTTTCTTGTGTTCACTTACAAAGATTAAATGAACAGGAAATTTTCTCATGCATAAGTCGGAAAAAAATCGTTTCAAATAGATAAGATTTTCTGATATGATTTACAAAATCTATGAAAAGTTTTCTGCTTATCTAAAGAAATTGTTTTCGCAAAAAGAGAGAGAGAGAGAGAGAGAAGAGGAGAGAGAGAGAGAGAGAGAGAGAGAGAGAGAGAGAGAGAGAGAGAGAGAAATTCATCTCGATGTAGTCTATTTTATCATTGAATTTTATTTATTTATAGCTGTAGGGTCAAATTGATACGGAAGCATTTTATCAGCTGCAGGCACATTGATTTTTTTTTCAGCGCACTTATGTGCAAAATGTGGATAGTCAAGTATTTCTAGTAGAAATATAATGACAAGTTAAAAGAGGATCCATGTCTGTCCACATACGTACATTCGGGGTGCGATATATACTTCAATTGTTGCAGCAAGCAGTGGGAATTTCTGTCACTTTACTTCGTATCATCATTCAATGAGAATTTATGAAAAATAATGTGCGATTAAACCACTTATTATACCTTATTTTGTTTTCAGGGAACATTTAGAAGTCGCTGAGCACAAAGGGTTTAAGTGCTATAAGTAAACATGAAATGTTCTTTAACTAAATTCCAATTTCATTGACAGACCCGTGGACTTTTTATTGTAAATTCCTTTTGCTAACTATCAACGAAAACATAATTCGAAAAAAAGTTCTAAATCAAAAATTCGACTTTGTAAGGGATCGAAACACACCCATTACAGTACACACGCCCATTATTATTATTGTAATTATCATTACCGTTCTCTCTCTCCCCCCCCCCCTTTAGGCTCTTTTCTGTCTTTAAAAAAAATAATCGAAATATGCAATCTTAAAGTTTGCATTTAACAGCTACCATTTGAAACATTAACTCTTTCATTTTTTTAACAAAAGCTGCTAGTAAATAACATTAAACTAAGGGGAAAAAATACAGAAAAATTTTAAGCTAAAAACCATTTTAGAATTTTTTATAATTTTACAGTTAAAAAAATCGGATTCGTGAAGTTGATTTTTCTTCATTAAAAAAAATTCATGGAGAGAATTCTTATAAATAAAAGAGTCCTTTCCACTTAAGTTATTGATATTGTGGGGGGAAAGTACCTTGTTAGAAACTCTGGTCAAAATGAATTAAGTTCTTGTACAATTTTTTTGTGCACGATTCCTATTGAAAAACATCAGCTATAAAAGACTTGTGAATTATTTCCATTCTATTTTTTGTCTTTACAACGTATCAATCTATATCTATACTAATATTATAAAGAGAGAGGACGAATTGCTGTGCGTTTATATGTTCGATGTAATCTCCGAAACTATTGCAACTATTTGAAAAATTCTTTCACTGTATGAAAGGTGCCTTCTTACTGAGTAACATAGGCAATAATTCGAAAAAAATCCGATAAATAGTTCTTTTTTTATGCCAATTTATGCCCAAATTTCACGCAAATTGCCTATTATTGGCTATTAAAGGGGTAAAAAGTACTTGCACATATTAATATTTTATATCGTTGAAAAGGGTAGAATTTTCCGCGTTCTAAGCAATTTGTTTCAATGCTCTAACTTAATTACGACAAAGGCAATTTGCGTTTTTATCTCGAACTTTTTTAGGCTTAGCTGAAATTTTGGCAATCTTTTCTTCATTAAATCTATCAATAAAAAGTGAAGGAATTGTCACACAGTTTTCCTTTTGACACTATTGAAAAAAAGCGACATTTTTTATTCCAGATCTTTCTGGACTTATGGTCGAAAAACTTAGCTTCTATCTTCAAAGGGAAAAAAGTTACAAGCCATTAAAAATAAAGTTCGAATAAATCTAATCTTCATTAAAATTACTGATGTCTTGTTTCGCGTTGCCATGGTTACGTCTTTTAGATTCGCTTCATTTTAATTTCTTAAAGGTCCACAAACTTGGAGTCACGGAAATATAAGCAATGGGGATATGTTTTCGCCAATTCTGCATATTTTACGATCTACATTATGATAATTCCCCCTGACAATGTAGAAATTGCGGGAAGAGTTTAAAAACTAGGAATCTTAGAAATTTTCCCAATTGTCGCCAAATTTGTGGAAGCCAAAGATCAAGGGCTAATGTACTTACTCCATGACCTTGCTGATAGTGACAGAAGCAAACAATTATAGTCCATAATTGACGATAGCGCCAAATCTCCAGTTACCGAAATATATTCGAAATTACTAGTGAAAAGAAACCAGTGCATCGTAAAAGCAGGGGCAATGGAAGTTGTATTTGTCCTCGCTTTTACATTTAATTCTAAAGAAGAATATTACTATGATTGAGCTTTTAAAACTTAATGATATCCAAACAAAATATCAATGTTAAAAGTAGCCAAGTTCGATCGAAATGAGGTTCTGGGTAGACGTTGTCACCGACAAGATTCTGATCTCAACGGATAACAAGTTCCATAGCAGTTCTTCATGAAAATTGGACTGCCCCGTGTTCTTCAATTCATTTTCAAAACAATTTTTTACTTTCTTTGATCCCGGATTTAAACTTGGCACGTTACTGTATAATTGGAGCAGTCAAATGTTTTGGAAATTGTTTATTGACGACCAAAACTTGCCGCAAGTTTAAAATCCGGAATCAAAAAAAAAAAAAAAAAAAAAAAAAAAACAAAAATTGTTTTCTGAATAAATTGAAAAACATGGGACAGTCCAACTTCTACGAGGAACAGCTATGAAACTTGGTACCCGTTCAAATCTGACCTATTTTATCGATGACACCGTCTACCCAGGGCCTCATTTTGATCGAACTTGGCTCCTTTTCAAATTTATGTTTTGTTGGGATTTTATTTTACAGCGATCCACAGCGTTCGGTAATGTCCACAGCCCTGCTATTTTAATTACAATAGAGAAAATAATGCCTTTCAGTTCAGATCAATTCCATGTGTAACAGAAAGACAGTTTTTTTTTTTTTTTTTTGAGCAATCACGATTGTTTATTGTTCTCACTTGACCGTCTTTGATGTCCGGTTTCTTTTTCAGCTGGGACCAGGGGCCTCTGCATCACCACCGCCGCCGCCGCCGCCCGCCGGCCTCTGCACATCCTCTGTTCCTGAGCAGTTCCCCGGAATCCGCTTCTGGGTGGTGGTGTCCATGTCATGCACACACGCACGCGTCTTTTCACACATACACACACACCTACGTGCCTACACACAAGCCTACTCACACATACAATTATACACACGTAACCGCCCAGGAGAGGGGGGGCAGGCTTAGGGGGACAGGAGCTGTTTCTAGAATCAATAACCCCAATTAGTAGGGTTCTGTCGCAACTCGTGATTGCGAAACACATAATTTGAATTCAAAACTTAAGAATTCAAATTATTATTATTATTATTATTTTTAAGGTTTAAGCGATTACAATAAAATCATTCTTTATTTGAGCTGACTTTTTTTTTTCTCTGCACTTTATTGTTAAAACTAGCAAAAATACCCGGTGTTGCCTGGGTTAGTAATAATTGTAAGAAACAATCGCTACTTTAGTTTTCTGTTTTCTATTCTATTCTATTCAAGAGTCACAACTGACTTCAACTGTATTTATGTCGAGGATTGCATACTAAGTGCCTTGCCTCCATTATTTTATATACCGATAGATGGCAGCACCATCACCGGATCGAACAGTTAGTGAGAATTTTGAACTAGTCCAGGAGCTAATAGCTACCCAGTACTAGCACCCCCAAAGGTATCGTTTCCACTTGGAGGACATTGAGACCATGAGCATATTTAACGTCGCCCAGTCCCCTTTAATGACGACGGTGGGTCTTCGACCAGCGAGGATCGAACCCGAGGCCCTCCGGTCCCGAGTCCAATGCCTTACCGATCAGGCTACCACGGCCCCCAGTTTTCTGTTTTAACTGAAAGAACTCAAAACACACCGCTTTGACACGATTAAAAATCGAGCTTCTTCCTTACCCATAAAAGTAAAATAGCAATAAATATAAAGAACCAAAGAAATATTCACTTAGAAAACGAAAGCACGAATTTAGGCATATAAAAATTTGAAGAATTTCCAAAATATGAACTAAAAAAACAAAGATCACTAAAAAAAACCGTGCGCTTGCTTCATTTAATTAAATAGTACACACATACACAAAAAGAAAAAAAAAAGCTCTCTACTATGTTTCCTTCAGGGTGCCAAAAGTAGAGTTTCAAAATGTTTAAATGACTTTAAACTCATGTTTGCTCTAGAGAAGCCTTGATTCAAAATTTTCATTATGATTACTTTTAATATCGCTGTTAGGCAACAAATTTTTGTAACAATGGGTTTTATATTTAATCACATAGAGTAAAGAAATTACATAGAGAGGGCCTGCTATACTAAGAAATTGAAGCCGGAAGTTGCGACGCTGTATCCCAAGATCCTTAGCTTCTTGCTAAGTATTTTAAGATTCATCTTGATTCAAAACATTCCATTTCTGAATTTCAATTGGTTGTTTATTTAAACTTAGATATTGTTGCAAGTTTATGAAGCACGTTTTTGAAATTGCATTAAAACATGAATTAAAATGCAAACCTATCCGCCAGCTACTTTATTCAGTGTCTTTGCGAGATTGGTGAAAACTATACTCGCGAAGCGATCACGTTATCATAACCCAGCTCATCATTGCACCACTGTATCCTATAATTCCGGCTTCAATTTCATCTCCTTTTTGCCATAGATGGGGCCTCTCTATGCATATTCCTTTACTCTATGTTTAATCATAACATGGGGAAATTACATGAAATTTACTGTTTTCCAACATAACTTTTTTAGCCTAAGTTGTTCCCTGATAATGTAGCTGTCAATGGTGAAAAAATGGTTAAAATCCGTCCAGTAGTTTTGAAGTTTACCCCGGACATCAGGACAGAAATAGCCCTTTATGTACAAAGATAAGGATGCAACTCCTAAGAAAGCGATAAATATCATGCTTGCTCCAGAGAGGCCTTGATTCAAAATTTACATTATGATTACTTTTAATGTTGCTGTTATTGGGCAACGAATTTTCGAAACAATCGGCTTAATCTTTAATCAGTTGATGTGGAAATTACATGACATTTGCAGTTTTCGATCACGGCGTTCTTAGAATAAGTTTTTTAGCGATAAATTATAGCCTAAGTTGTTCCCCGATTATGTAGCTATCTATGATGAAAAAATGGTTAAAATCCCTCTGGTAGTTTTGAAGTTTACGCCGGACATCCGGACAGAGATTAGCCCTTGATGTATAAAGATATGAAAAACAAGACGGAGAAAAAAAAAATTATATTCATTTTTCCTCAATGTTTGTACTATTTTCTGCTCCGTGGTGAAATGACACTTTTCTGAACCAAGTTTTTGGACTTCTTAGAACAAAACGATATTTTTGTGAAATTGTGTAACAATTCAATCTTTTAACTGACGAATACTTTCGTGATAAAGAAGTAACAATAAGAAACTGTTAATTTAAATATTTTTTCATGCACTAGGTTGACAAATTCAAGTTTACGCGTTTTGACGGAATGACTGTGGCGGAGTGACTTTTAAAATCCATTCATTACTATAAAAATGACCATATTTTTAATTAAATTGAAAATTGTTGCCTTAAACTTATATGAAACTACTGTTGTTGTTTACGTGTCCATAGTTAATAATCATTGAAGGATTGAGAGCCATTGCCTCGAGATTTTGGACTTTTTTTATTTATTCACATATAAGACATTATGAGAAAGATTTTCAGCGTAAAGAAAGGAAATACACCACTCAAAGCATCCGAGGTTATCGAACCCACGTTTACTGGCATTTGAAGCGAAGTTTCTACCACAAAGCCACGAAGGCCCCCAGCGCATAATGAATGAGGCATAATGAGTGATATAGTTTACATTTTTCTTCGCCAAAGAAAAAACATCCGCTTCACTTGCAAAAGGGCTGGGTTCCGGTAGCGTGGTCGCTTGACGCGTTAGGCGCTGAGAAGTTCAGTCTAAGATTATTGCTTTAAAGCAACCGTAAACGTAATTCATTGTTTTGGCGATTTGTTTTGGAAGAAAAGAAACTTTTGATTTGTTTTTATCCGAGTGACATGCACGACATTTTCTTCTTCTTCTTCTTTTTTTTTTTTTTTTTTGACAATCACGATTGCTTATTGTCCTCACTTGACCGTTCTTGGCGTCTGGTTCCTTTTTCAGCTTGGACCAGGCACACCAGCACCACCGCCCACCAGCCTCTGCAGGCGCGGCTGTCCCCCGGTCCCGAGCTATCCGCTTCTCCTGATCGGAAGCGTCCATGTCCTACAAACACGCACGCGTACACACATACACTCACACACGCCTACGCCTACGTGCTTATACACAGGTCTACGTACACACACACACAAAACTATGCACACGTAACCGCCCAGGAGGATAGGCTAGCTTGGGGGGACAGTAGCCGTTTCTAGAAACAATAACTCCAATGAGTAGGGTCCTGTCGCAGTTCGTGATTGCGAAAAACATAGTTTGAATTCAAAATTTCAAAATTCAGATAAATTTTCTTTTTTTTTCTGACGTTGATTTTTAAATGTTCCACTGAATGTTTTTTTTTTCGTTAGACGGATGGATTATGAGAGCGTGGTTGCTGGGCGAGTTTGGCGATAAACAATAGAGTTGCGGAACATTTCAAAGATATTATTTGATGTCTTTTTTTGTTTATTTGACGAAATATTTTAAAATGCAGTAAAAACCGCTTTACTTGCTAAATAGAGTTTTAAAGCAACTGGGTCATTCCATGCGAAATGAGCAAACCAGCTGTGGCTGACATGTCACAGATTTCAAAGAAAATTTTTATTTAGGTAAACCATGCATATCTATGAGAAAATGCAAAGTATGGAAGTTTAAAAACTGTTTGTTGCGTTGTTATTGACATTAGAAGTTGATGCTTACGCTAAGCCTAAATTTTCGGAGTTCATTGCTGCCAGTTTGTGACTCAATAACTCCATAAGTTATAAACGTACACTTAAAAAATAAATATTTCCGCATTCTATAAACAAATCTCTATTGGGAAAAAGCAAAGTAAAATTTATTCGGATCTTTTTTTGAAACTGAGATATTAACAAATATTGAAATTTTGCCAATTTACTTCAGATTTCAAATCACTCTTCTAGCTCTTTTAAAGAAAATATAAGAGTAAAAATGATTCAGATTGAAAAACTATCTATAACTAACTATCTGCTCTAATTTAGTTATTGTTTATAAATTTCTTAATGACGAAATCGTACTTTAAAAAATCGAAAATTTCATTTTTTCCTCTATTACAGATGTTTTTTTGAAGATGAGGGAATGCTCTAAATTTACTCAAGTTTTTTTATGTAATATATTGAAGTGTCTTTTAGATGCTATTAAATTTTAATCATTGGTATCAGCGTATTTTTGTTACTAGAGCAATTTGAACTTAGGCAAAATTTCATTAGTTAGTTCTTTTTGTTGTAAGTTTAGCAAAATTAACCATTTCTTTCGTGTTTCATTTTCTCAAAAGCATGTTTATGACGGATTTGCTAAAATGTACATTTTTTTAAAATCGAAATAAATGTTAGATATACTTGCTTTTGCATCATTGAGTCGTTTATCTAGTGTTTTGAATTCTCGTAATTTCACATAAGAATCAATCCATACCGGTTCCATACAGTATAAACTATTCATTCATGTTCAAATAGTTCTAAGTTATAAAATTAAAATAATTATTTTGAAAATTACAATATGTTTTTTTCAGTATAATGTATTATATAGGGCACAATATACGTAATTTAAGAAGGTGCAATGAAGTTTTCACACTTTTTATTTCTGTTTTAGTGAGTGAATTGACTAGCAAAATTGCTCAATTTCAAAGACCTGTATCTTTTTTACAAACCAAATACAAAAAACAATATGTATAACATGCATAGTACTTGAATGGAATATTCAATTGGGAACGAAATTTTATTTTTAATTCCATCCCCTTTTGGTTTACAGGGGTCTAAAAATGTCATTTTTGTCATTTTTCCGATTTTTGAGGGACTGTAATCTATAAAGGGTGCACAAACACACAGCAACAGATACATATTTTTTTTTAGCATGGTTCCAGTGATTAGTTTTTGCCGTATTTCATTTTGTGTTTCCGTCCCCTACCCTTTTTATCTTCCTTTGAAATTAGTAAAATTTTTACATTAGACCCTGAACTTTAACCTGTTGCCGTTATTTTAATTATTAACTTACAGCTACGTAACTCAGCTCGTAAGACTATCAATTTATGCATTTTAACATCAAAGCGTTAAAGTAATTGTCATAAATGTAATTCAAATAGATTTTGGCCAAAATGCAAAGATCTAAAAGTACCATTTTTGACTACGACAAATCACTTTTGATGACCTCTAAAAAATCAAAGGTCCAGTTGAGAGAAAAAATAAAAGTGGTTTTAAACATTTTTCTTATCCAGCTCTTAGGGATATGAATTTCAAAAAAATTAAAAATGGTTGAGCGCACAAATCCATCGAACCTGTATGGATTGACCCATAAAACACAAAGAAAATGCTATTTTTCTGAATTTTATTTTACGTTTGGAAATCAAAAACCAATTTCGAGTTTCTTCAAGCAAATAGTAGAAACACAGCTCTATATTCTTGTAAAATTTTGTAGTTGTCTGAATTTTCCCTCATTTGAATTTTTGTGTGTATGTGAAGGGGAAAATCATCATTTTAAAAAATGGCACTATGTTTAAAACTGATTTTGAAGACAAAGGAGTTAAAATACAACTTCAAAAGTAAAGTATTTCTTTTATGATACTTTAGCACATTATGGGTATTAATTTCACCAAAGTTAATGCATTCCTTAAAGAGTGAGATTAAAAAATAAAATGCTTAATTATGAGAAAATTGAAATATTTTCAGTTTTTGAAACTCGGTTAAAAGTTAACTATAATAACTTTGAAAATTTTACTGACATCAGATTAATTACCCTACTCCATAGATTGCAACAACATATAACTTGTATGTTTTCATTAAATAGTTAATAAGATACAAGCCTTCAAAAATGCAACATTTAGCATTTATGAGAAAGGTGTTCAATGTGACCAATTTTCAATCGCATGTAACTATTCAAATAAAAATTTTTTATCAAAAATATTTTAGATATTTTTATATAGGCAAATATTTTAGATATTTTTATATAGGCATAAAAGGAACCTGTATACCAAATTTCATAAAAATCTGTTACCATGCGGTCACCACTTTTTTGCGAATTTTTCTCATTTCGTATGGAATGACCCAACTCTAAATCTAATTTAATGATTTGACGAAAAGTTTTAAATTCCAAAGAAACTTTAATGGTTTTTTTTCCTTTGAAAAGGTGTGTACGCATTTTATACAAACCAAAATGATTATTTTACATCAGAGGGGAGGGGCGTCAATGTTTTTTTATTCAACGGACTTCTATTAAATTTTTAGCACGGGCATCGCTGTGCGGGTCCTGCTAGTAATATTATAAAGAGAGAGAGGGCGGATTTTTGTGTGTTTATATGTTCGAGGTAATCTCCGGAACCACAGCACTGATTTGAAAAATTCCTTTACTATATGAAAGGTGCTTTCTTACTGAGTGACATTGGCAATAATTCGAAAAAAAAAAAAAAAAACCCGAACAAGTTCTTTTTTTATTCCAATTTAGGCACAAATTTCACATAAATTCCTGAATATGGGAGTGAAAAATTACTTGCACATATTAATACTATATATCGTTGAAAAGGGTAGAATTTTCCGCGTTCTAAACAATTTGTTTCAATGCTCTAATTTAATTACGGCGGGAGTAATTTGCATTTTTAGCTCGAACTTTTTTACGCTTAGCTGATATTTAGGCACTACTTTGATCATTAAATCTATCAATAAAAAAGTGAAAGAATTGTCCCACAGTTTTCTTTTTGACACCATTGGAAAAAGCGACATTTTTTACTCCAGATCTTTCTCGACTTATGGTCGAAAAACTTAGCTTCTATCTTCAAAGGAAAAAAAGTTACAGGCGTTTTTAAATCAAATTCGAAAAAATGTCATTCTGATTCAGGTTGTCAACCATTTTATTTTCGCGTTTCCACGGTTACGCTTTTTGAATCCATTGTTTCTTTCCTCATTTTGTATTTAACTTCTTAAACTTATTTTATTTCGTGTTTTCATGCTTACGTTTTTAAAATCCATCTTTCACATTTTAATTTCTTAAAAGTATTTTAATATCTGTCGTCATTGTTTGAAAGAGTAATTTTGCATGGTGTTTTTTTTTTCTTTTATTTAGGCCTGATTGTTGAATATATGTCACTTGACACAATTGTTATTCTCAAGGTAGATCGGGCAACGCAGCTCTTAATATATAAAGATTTGAAAGCTACTGTTAATGTGATTTCATATATTTTTTTGCTTGTTTGACGAAACATTTATTATTGCCAAAGAAAAAACATCAGCTTCACTCGCAAATGGGTGGGTTCCGGTAGCGTGGTCGCTTGGCGCGTTAGGCACTGAGCAGTTCAGTCTAGGATTATTGTTTTAAGGCAACCATAAATGTAATTCATTGTTTTGAAAGAAAATGAACTTTTGATTTGTTTTTATCCGAGTGAAATATACGACATTTTCTTCTTTTTTTCTGACGATGATTTTTGAATGTTCCACTGGATTTTTTTTTTTTTCGTTAGACGGATGAAATGATAGCGTGGTTGCTGGACGAGATTGCCGATAAACAATAGAGTTGCGGAACTATTTTTACATTTGAAAGATATTATTTGATGTCTTTTTTTGTTTGAAATATTTTAAACTGCAGTAAAAACCGCTTCACTTGCTAAACAGAGTTTTAAAGCAACTGTAAATCTAATTTAATAATTTGACGAAAAGTTTTAAATTACAAAGAGTCTTTAATTGTTTATTTTTTTGAAAAGGTGTGTAGGCATTTCATACAAAGAAAAATTATCATTTCACATCAGAGGGGGAGGGGCGTCAATTTTTTTTTTATTCAACGGACTTCCATTACATTTTTTATCACGGGCATCGCTGTGCGGGTACTGCTAGCGGTTTAATAATTTTACAAAGTTAATTCTGTTAAATTATTTTTATACTGCACTAATTGAAATTTCCTTTGCTTATTTTTCAAAAGATTTTCGTTTCAAAACCTTTTTTTTTTTAGTCTTTTAAAACAATTTAATATATTCTGGGTTCCAATTTTACTTTGAACTAATCCGACTTTTATTGAAAAATTATGTTTAGTTTTTCAATAAAAGTATCTATAGCAAAGTAAGTATCACAACTTTCTTTTGTGTTTTGAAAACATCCTTTTTCAATCATGTAAAAAGTATTCAAAATTCCCCAAAACTAAGTAACCATTTTTCGGAGAAAAATGTTTTTCATTTCAAACCTTTCCTGTTTTTCGTGATTCCCTCCCAAGTTTTACATAACTTTTCATAGACTTTTGCGTTACTTTTTGAAATATGACCAAGAGATTGTGTTCTGACTTAGGGATAAAAATATGCTAAATTTATACTCCAGCTGCTTTATTTGCCTCCGCATTTTACAGCTTCCCCTGTCATTTGAATACGAACAGAGAGAAACCTAAATTCGGCGCGATCGTTTCATTTTCCGAAACACAAAATATTGCAAAGCGAGAGTGAAGCTCTTTGTTTCTACACCTGCTTTTTGAAGGGAGGAAAAAGAAATAATAATAATAAACTGACTCAAAAGTTTTTAGCGGGAATAGCTAGAAAGAGTCATGAATAAACATGGTGGCAACTTATCGCAGAGTAAACTGCCATTCGAATACGAAATAGGCGTTTTACAGATTCATGCGGATAATACATACCTTGTCCTTGAAAAAGCACGAAAGAAAACTGTTGAGGAGAAACGTAAGAGTAGTGAAAGTAAAGTAGCACCTGTATGAGAATGTTATCGTTAGGAAAAAATCATGGCCGCAGTGAGCCAAGGCGAGTCCTTTGTCAGCTGCCCCCTCCCCCCCCCCAAAAAAAAAAGAAAAAAGAAGAGGAAAAGAAGAAACATAATAAAAAGAAGGGTGAAAAAAAAATCAAAACTGCTTACTAGAAACTAATTAACTCTACTATAAGTGGCAAAAGTAAATACCAAAAGAGTCTATCTTTACGTGTCGGTTTATTCGGAGTTTTTCTCTTCCTTTCTCTTTCTTCCTTTCTTTTTTTCTTTCTTTTTTCCTTTCATTTTTTTTTTTTTTTTTGCGTTGGTGTCGCCCCCCCCCCTCGATGCCCGGGCCCCTGGTTTCCGACTAAGCTGACATGAAATCTCGGCGGGCTCGAAAAAACACTTAATAAATGCATCGGGCTTTCAGGGGCACTCCAATGAGATGTCACTGTGACTGTGATCTCCTAAAAATGTCTGTTTTCGGTAAATTCTGTCTGACGATTCGGCTAATTGGAGATAAAACTGCAAATTCAATTTTTAAATGCCCGAATGTCCCTCGTCGTTGATGCACTTTTGACTGTGCTATTGAAATTTTAAGGAGGGGGGGGGGGTTGAGGCAGAAGTTCCCAAACCAGGTACCGTAGACACAGGCGAAGGGTGCCGCGAAGAGTCCACGAAACCAAATTTTTGTTGTTAATTATACACAAAAGTGAAACAACTATACTCATCAAAGCCTTGCCATGTTTCATGTGCTTTATTTAATTAAAAAAATACAGCATGCCATTTTTTAACAACAAGAACCACAAAATGTTTGAATCAATCATAAACACATAATAAGTGCGGAACCCAGTATCTTCATTATTTTTACTATGCGCAAAATCATACATATAAGCATGATATTTAACAATCTCTACGTATATAAACAGTCCTATTTAATTACAGGTAATTAAATAAATATTTATGTATATGGATAGATAAATATATACATGAATTTACAATTCAGATAAATAATTAGGGTGCCGTACGAAAATTTTAATTGTTCAAAGGGCACCCTTGGTTTAACTATGAGTTTTCATAGACAATTCTGGTTCCTTTAAATTTGTTCTTTTTGCAAGCCCCAGCGACTTTGGTGGAAAAAAAAGAAAAAAAAAAATCGGGTATCAGTCCAATGGGGTATAAACTAAGAGCTAACTGATAACTATGATCTTTCTTAGCCAATTATGGTGTCTTTATATTTGTCTTTTTTTTTAAACAGAGATTTTGGTGAAAAAACAACCGGGTATCAGTCCAATGGGGGGTATAAACTATAAGCTGACTAATTACTATGAGCTTTCATAGCCAATTTTCAGTCTTTTTATTTGTATTTTTGCAAAACCCAAAGATTTTGGTGAAAAACAATCGGGTATCAGCCCAATGGAGCATAAAGTAGGAACTAACTGTTATGTATTGTTTAATTCTTTCTTGTCTTTAGTTAAGCCTTGTTTATTTATTTCATGCGCTTTAATTTCTTTCATCTATTTCGGTGATGAAGATGGCAACTAGATAGTTCTCGGAAGATTTTAAGTGATACTGTGTGTACGTGTTAAATTTGTTGTTGCTCAGCTCTTACTTTATTATTTAAATAAATACAACTTTATTAATTAATCTGTGTGATTAATGAACAGGTTATGGGCCCAGGAACGCATCCTTGTCGCTATCTGCATTAAGAGCTGAACGTTTCATAGCATTAGTTGCTATTTGAAGTTTTGCCGGTTCGTTAAGCCTATTTGTATAATCGTATTGAAAGAAACCGATTATGGCTGGACTAGACATTTCTTCAATGAACAAATTTGACGGAAATAACTACTCCCAATGGAAATTTCAAATAAGTTGTGCACTAAAAGCCAAAGGTGTGTACAATGTGGCAAGTGGAGGAAAATTGAAACCCGAAGCTGTCCGTGGTATCGAAAAGTGGGAGAAAGATGACGCCATTGCAATGTTCACAATTACTGCCGCAATGGAAATTAAGCAAATCACGCTCATCGAAAGCTGCACGTCATCTCTCGCTATGCTGAGAAAACTAGATGCAATTTATCAGCAGGCATCTGATATTTAACAAAATTCATTTGTTAGACAAGTTTCATCAACTTAAGATGGACACAAATGAAACTGTTGTTGAATATATCGCCAGAGTGGAAAATTTAGCGCATCAAATTAAGAACTCTGGTGAAAACATCACTGATGTTAGCTTGATAACCAAAGTCCTTGGCACCTTGCCAGCGAAGTATCGAAATTTCCTCCAAGTTTGGCTGTCTATGGATGAAACTAAACAAACGTTATCAAATTTAACAACGAGACTAATTGATGAGGAATCAAACTTAACTAAAAGCGAGCGAAAATAATCAGCATTTATAGTAGCGAAACATAAAAATTCAGGAGCTTCAGCTAACAAGTCGAAAAGAAATAATGCTAAAGTAAAATTTGATAAATCAAAAATTATTTGCTATTCCTGTCGAAAGAAAGGACATTTTGCCAAAGAATGTCGTTTCAAGCAACCAAGAAAAAGTGGTGGAGATTCTTTTGAATATGGAGACTCTGTAAGCTACGACGCTTTCAGTGCCGAAACAAAGAAATTCGCTGTTTGTCACAGTGAATGGATCCTTGACAGTGGATCGTCTGCCCATATGACATATGACTTGCAATCTTTATGTGAATTTAGGAAATTAAATGGAAGTGATAAAATTCGTCTAGGTGACAATACAGAGCTTCCAGTAGAAGGCAAAGGAAATGTTAGAATTTTAAAATTAGTAAACAACTCATGGATTGAGGGTGTTATTACAAATGTATTGTATGTACCAGGTTTAAAGAGAAACTTATTTTCCGAAGGAACTGTAACCAGTAAGGGTATGAAAATCGTTAAAACTAACGATAATGCCAAAATATTCAATCGGGATAACGACGTCATCGCCTTAGCAGTTCGCACATCCAACAATCTGTATAAAATGATGTTTAAAACATTAAAAGCTGTTGAAGCGAATGTGGCTTCTGCTACAGATTGCGTAAAGGTTTGGCATGAAAGATTGGGTCATATTGACATCAAAGCTCTTAAAGAGTTAAGTGAAAGAGGACTGATAGATAATATTGACTTTTCAGCTGCTGACAAGTTTCTGTGTGAAGGCTGTCAGTATGGGAAACAACATCGACTCTCTTTCAGTAACAGGAAGAACAAATCTACAAGATGTGGTGAATTAATATACAGTGACTTGTGTGGTCCAATGTCAACTACATCATTGGGTGGAGCTAAGTATTTTGTAATTTTCAAAGATGACTTTAGTAGTTATGTTTGCATTTCATTTTTGAAACATAAGTGTGATACCTTAGAAGAGTTCAAGAACTTTGTTTCGCTATGTGAGAGCAAGTTTTCCCTAGTGTAAAATCCCTCAGAGTAGATAACGGTACGGAATACATAAATGGTGATTTCAAGAAATTTCTGCAGAAAAAGGGGATAGAGCTTGAACCTACAGCCCCTTATACTCCCGAGCAAAATGAAAGGGCCGAAAGAAACATGAGAACAATCATAGAAAGTGCTCGAGAAATGTTGTACAACAAGAATTTACCATTGTTTTTGTGGGCCGAAGCAGTAAACATAGCTGTATACATTCAGAACCATGCATCAAGTAGTCGGTCACCAGAGTCTACTCCATATGAACTATGGACAGGGAAGCAGTTGTCCCTCAAGCACTTAAAGACCTTTGGTTCAGAAGCTTTTATGCATGTTCCTGATCAATTACGTAAGAAACTGTCACCTAAAAGTATTAAAACAATTTTTGTTGGGTATGCTGGGAACTCATCAAAACTATAGACTTTTTGAACCTACGTATAAAACCATAAAACTTTCAAGAAACGTCAGATTTGATGAAAATTGTTGTAAGTCAGCAAATGATGCTCAGAAGATTGTTCACTTTAGTGGTCCTGTGAACGAAGACGCTACAAGTGACTTAGAAAAAGACCAACAAATAAACGAAAATGATGCATTGGAAACACTAAGTAATACAGATGAAGTTATCTCTTACAATCTCAGACCGAGGCAAAACTTGAAAGCTCCTAAGCATCTTATACATATAAAATCTGAGTATCTATCTATCTATCTATCTATCTATCTATGTCCAAGCTTCTTCTCCCGAACGACAGTGAACTGACCATCGAACCAGGTATCGATGGATTCGTCATCTTCCCGTCTTCATGTTTGGCTATTTAACATAATCCTCCGATAATAATTAGCGGAGATATCAATTAAAAATTATTAATTATGACTCTTAGATTTCAAAATAAAATCCATATTTTTCGAAGGCTTTCCTCCATTCAAATTATTATTCAGTGCTTCAACTCAACTTTCCGGATGAACGCTTTTATTAAAATTTACAGCGTGAAGAAAATCATTGAGATGAAAGATCTGTTGCCATTTCTTTTTCTCGAATATGAACAGGTAAAATTCTTCTTTTTGTTTTGAGGCTTTTCCTGTAATCAGGGTGTTTAAGTTGTTTACTTTTCGATTATTTTGCTGTTTTTTTTTTTTTTTGTTCAAGCCTGATTGTTAAATACGCGTCACATGACATAACTTTCATTTTCGAGGAGGACCGTGCACGTCGTAAAGTAAATGAGTGATTTACAAGTTATTTGAGTTCTTTGAGGGTTTGTACCTGGAAAACGGATTGATGTAATTCTTGTACGACCATGTGGATAGAATCCATCCAAATATTTATCTGAGTGGTATGTTGCATTAATAAACACCCGGGCAACGCCGGGTAGTAGACTATTTTATGTAAAAAGCGGATTGTTATTGTGCATAAATATTTCCGATATAGTCTATCAGATGTAATTCAGTTTAACGTGAGTAAAGATTATAGTTGATAATGCATATATTTTCCCCTTTTGTGCTGACTGAAAATGTACTCATAACTTGTATCATTGATAACGATTATTAACGTTGATGAGGTGTTTTGGCAAAAATATGTTTTACTGGTGTTTTGCAAACCTTGCTTTACGCGCATTTATTTATTCCTTAACGCGTTAGAAACTAGTGTCAATGTACTACAAAAGCATCAACTGGACTGCTCTTACATTTTTTAGGTAGCCCGTGCAACGCCGGGCACGCAGCTAGTCTTATACATATAAAATCTGAGTATCTATCTATCTATCTATCTATGTCCAAGCTTCTTCTCCCGAACGACAGTGAACTGACCATCGAACCAGGTATCGATGGATTCGTCATCTTCCCGTCTTCATGTTTGGCTATTTAACATAATCCTCCGATAATAATTAGCGGAGATATCAATTAAAAACTATTAATTATGACTCTTAGATTTCAAAATCAAATCCCTATTTTTCGAAGGCTTTCCTCCATTTAAATTATTATTCAGTGCTTCATCTCAACTTTCCGCAACAATACTTTTATTAAAATGTATGTGAGCGTGAAGAAAATCATTGAGATGAAAGATCTGTTGCCATTTTTTTTCTCGAATATGCTCAGGTAAAATTCTTGTTTTTGTTTTGAGGATTTTCCTGTAATCAGGGTGTTTAAGTTGTTTACTTTTCGATTATTTTGCCGTAATCTGCAGCAAAATTTTGCTGTTTTTTTTTTTTTGGGAACTACTTTGATATACCCCCCCAAATCGGAAATTTGGCGACTTTTTTTCCTCGCCAAGCAAAATACCTGTTTTATGGCTCAAAATTCCCTGAAACTATTCAACAACACTACATACAGTAGGCATATTGAAAGCTAAAAGATAAAAAATAATTAATAGAAAAAAAAATATAATTGGAAAATACAACCAGATTTGCAGCAAAATACAGCAAGTCAGAAATCTGCTTGATCACTTCACAAAGAAATGGCGAATGAATGAAATGGAGCTAAAACATATATGAAATCCAAAAATTGTTGCCACAAAACTTTAAAAAAAAAAGAAAGAAACTCAAAAACTGGTACAAAATACAAGAAAATACTAAATTTGGAACCAACAAAAACCTAAAAGCTGAAAAATCCTAAATTGGCAACACCAAAATAAGAGACAGCAACCCTAAAAAGTCCGTAGGGAGTGCCAGATTTGGCGCGTAATTTTTGGGGGGGTATATCAAAGTTATACCTTTTTTTGTTCAAGCCTGATACGCGTCACATGACATAACTTTCATTTTCGAGGAGGACCGTGCACGTCGTAAAGTAAATGAGTGATTTACAAGTTATTTGAGTTCTTTGAGGGTTTGAACCTGGAAAACGGATTGATGTAATTCTTGTACGACCATGTGGATAGAATCCATCCAAATATTTATCTGAGTGGTATGTTGCATTAATAAACACCCGGGCAACGCCGGGTAGTAGACTATTTTATGTAAAAAGCGGATTGTTATTGTGCATAAATATTTCCGATATAGTCTATCAGATGTAATTCAGTTTAACGTGAGTAAAGATTATAGTTGATAATGCATATATTTTCCCCTTTTGTGCTGACTGAAAATGTACTCATAACTTGTATCATTGATAACGATTATTAACGTTGATGAGGTGTTTTGGCAAAAATATGTTTTACTGGTGTTTTGCAAACCTTGCTTTACGCGCATTTATTTATTACTTAACGCGTTAGAAACTAGTGTCAGTGTACTACAAAAGCATCAACTGGACTGCTCTTACATTTTTTAGGTAGCCCGTGCAACGCCGGGCACGCAGCTAGTTTTGATTTAAATGTTGCTGAAATCCCAACCACATATGAAGAGGCTATTAACTCACCTCAGTCAAAAGAGTGGAGTGAAGCAATAAAAGAACTTAATTCTCTACAGAAGAGTACCTGGCAATTGGTGGACATCCTATATATAAAAATGTGATTGGATCAAAATGGATGTTCAACATCAAGTATTTTCCAAATGGAAAGATACAGCGTTTCAAGGCTCGGCTGTGTGCAAAAGGGTTCCTGCAAAAGGAGGGAGATGATTTTGGAGAGACGTTCTCGCCTACATCAAGATATAACACCATACGAACCATTATAGCAGTAGCTGCTCAGAAGAAATTAAAAATATTACAGTGGGATATAAAGACGGCATTCTTACATGGTGATATTGAGGAGAAGATATACATGCAGCCTCCTTCAGGATTACCCATTGAGCCAGACTTAGTATGTAAATTACAAAAATCGTTATATGGCCTCAATCAGTCATCAAGATGTTGGAACAGTAAATTTACAGATTTCCCGCTCAATTTAGGATTTAAGCAGAGTTTAGTTGATACTTGTTTATTCCATGGCATGTTCAAAAACAAGAAAGTTTTCCTTGTTCTCTACGTGGATGATGTTCTTCTTCTTTGTGAAGATGAAAATGTACTAAATGAAATCATTGAAAACATTAACTTGAACTTTGAAGTTACAATTTGTAAAACCGGTTATTTTGTTGGAATTGAAATTGACCAAAACAAAGATGGTTCAATTTTTATCCATTCTCTTAAATCTTAACCGGAAATCTTAAACCGGTTCAACCTTGAGGTCTCCAACCCAGTAAATGTTCCGGCTGATCATAACGTTATTCTGTCATCTCAACCTGATATGTTATTAGAGGAAGCGTGTGTACCATATCTTGAAGCCGTTGGATCATTAATGTTTCTTTCCGCCACTACGCGTCCTGATATTACGTATGCAACAAACCTTGTTAGTAGGTTTCAAAACAAACTCAGCCAAATACATTGGAATGCTGTAAAAAGAATAATGAAGTATTTAAAAGGAACTCAGCAGTATGGCATCCTATACAAGTCAGAAACGGAAAGTCCCAACCTTGTTGCTTACTCTGATGCAGATTTTGCTGGTGACTTAGATACAGGAAAATCAACCACAAGATATGTTTTCATATTGTCAACTGGTGCAAATACATGGTGCACTAGTAGGCAATCTTCTGTGTCCACCTCAACAACAGAATCAGAATACATTGCAGCATCTACAGCTGTCAAAGAAGTGATATGGCTTCGCCAGCTACTAAGTGACATAGATGAGCAGGCATTCTGTGGAAGAAGTGTTAACTTACACATTGATAACCAGAGTGCGATCAAGTTGATCAAAAATCCAGTGTACCATCGGAGCACCAAACATATCGATGTGAGGTACCACTTTATCCGTGAGAAGTACGAGAGTAAAATCGTGGACATTGAATATGTCAATAGTAATGAACAATTGGCGGACATTTTTACAAAAGCACTGCCAAGGGATAAGTTTGAAAAACTTAGAACTTTGATAAACTGTGTTGCTAAGTTTTAAAGTGCTATATTTTTGTTTGATCATTTTAATTAGTTTTCAGCTTTGTTTATTATTATTATTTTTCTTTTTGACAAGTAAGAATTGGAGGGAGTGTTATGTATTGTTTAATTCTTTCTTGTCTTTAGTTAAGCCTTGTTTATTTATTTCATGCGCTTTAATTTCTTTCATCTGTTCGGTGATGAAGATGGCAACTAGATAGTGTTCGGAAGATTTTAAGTGGTACTGTGTGTACGTGTTAAATTTGTTGTTGCTCAGCTCTTACTTTATTATTTAAATAAATACAACTTTATTAATTAATCTGTGTGATTAATGAACACTAACTAATAACTATGAGCTTTCATAGCCAATTCTGGTGCCTTTATATTTGTCTATTTTTTTTTTTTTTTTTTTTTGCAAAACCCAGAGATTTTGGTGAAACTACGACAGTCGGGTATCCGTCCAGTAATGTCCAAATGTGGATATTTTTTTTTAAAAATAAGGTGATAATTTTCTCTCACAGTAAAAAATTAGTGGTTCGTATGCACGTCACATTACATCCACTATTCGGAAATAGTAATTACTGTTGCAGTCGTGAAGTGCTCAGAGTAGACAAGAAGGAAATGAAACAAATTCCTTGCAGCAATCAGTAATTACATTAATCAAGACGAGAGGGAAAAAATACAACCTGAGTAATCTTTCAGTTAATTGTATGTTCTTTCTATAGAACTATCTGGAACTGTTTGATTAAGAGGAGCAAAACTAGATTTTTATTTCACTCATAGTGGGGAAAAACTGTAGTAAGTGAAACGAGAAAATCTAAAGTTTACAATGTGATTAAGTGAAGAATCTTTTGTTTGATCACTATATTCTTGCAATTTTTAAAAAGAAGTTTCGCTTTTCGTTACATAACAGTGGACTCAAACCTATTAATTTTGTTGAGAAAAACTAAGCAGCTAAACAAATATAAAATTATATCCTATGCTGGTTCGTCATTTGGTGGACCGAGGGAGGTGAGGGGGTGGGGAGGAGATGACCCCCTTCGGAGTCTAGAAACACGTTTTTTTATGCATTTGTGTATGTATTCTGTCGTGTTTTGCCCATAAAAGGTATTTGAGAATAATTTTTGACCCTGGGGAAACTTTGAAATAACTAACCTGATATTACTAATTTCATTGATGGATAGAATTCTGTGCTACAGTATCTTTTTCGAAAATCTAAATTTCTGACACCATCATGATAGTTTTATAATTTTTTACTCAATTCACTACTATAGTTTGCTCTTAAACCAATTAGTGTTTAGCATTTGAAACTTAACAATGGAGCCAGCAAAAACCATGGAATTAAGATTCTCCCCAAAAATTACAACATATTTACTTTAACTTAATGGACCAGTTTTCAAATACATGGTACTATATAAATTTCTCGTTTATAGAAAGTGACAAAACAGCTACTCTTAACGGAATTATGAAACAAGTTATCAGTAAATCTTTGACAAAAACCCTGGAACATTTTCTCAAAGCATCTTCGATCACTTATTCTAAGCACTGCATGCATTAAAAAAAAAGGGGGGGGGGGAGGGGAGAGAGAGAGGAAACAATATCTAAAAAAAAATTCTTCTGCAAAGGCTTGCTTTTGTTACAAATGAAGAAATAAGTTGAAGCTTGAATCTTCCGTACACAATTTGAGCCCCATGGTTAAATTACAATAGAATTCTCCCTCTCCATTGTAACTGAATGAATAGAAGATGCTGAGATACAATTCTAGCGATTTGTGTTCATTTTCTTAAAGATTTTTAATGATGATTCACATTGGAATCACAAAAGGACTTTTATATTTAATGCATGAGACATGTTTTTAAATGATGCAAGAAAAGATAAAGTGCCAATAAAGAGAAAAAAAAAGGGAATTTAATATATATATATTTTTTAAATCTAGTAATCCCACTGAGTTATATGCAGAATAGCGTCTTCTGTGGGAGAAAAAAGCAATCAGCTGTTCAATGCTAATTGATTCTGTCTTCATTTCTTAAATTTCGTATCTTATATATTTTCAGTACTTCGATAATGATATGCCGCCCCCCGATGTCTCAAAAACTACGAACGAAACAAAATTCATAGTGAATATTTTATGAGTACATTATTATTTTAATATGAGCGCGAATCGTTATTATTTAAATACTAGAAAATTGCCCGTCATGGTATGACGGGTGAAAATTGTTTCTACATATGAACGAAGTCATTGCCTGTTTGGTGATATTTTGATAGTTGAAATTTTAATCCTAACTCCAGTGGATTAACCCTAAATTTCAGTAGATAGCGTTCATTGTTGCCCACTTTTTCGTTTCTTCATTCTCCTAAAATGACAGTCGTACCAGTAAAAAAGTTAAGTTACCGGATTCAGTTCAGGCTTATCAAAATAAAGCATTTCTCTGCATGTCAAACATTGCCAGAAAATATTATCAAATTATCATGCCATGGCGCGAGTTTCATTGTTGATGACATCAGAGCTTTATTTGATCAGTGAATTCGCCATTATATATTTGAGGATTATTACGAAAAACCGTTGTTTTTGTTTTCTTATGCCACTTGTAGTCCGGGAGTCAGCTACAAATTTGTCAATCGTTTCCTCTCGAACGGTAGTTGGTGAGAGACATCAGGGACTGGTATCAAAACGCCTCGTCAAAGTCAGCTGCGTGTCCGTGGGTGGGATAGGCGGCGGTACCTCCCAATCATGTAAAAAAAAAAAAAGTCAGTCATTTCCTCCCGGCTGAAACTTTGTCAAATTATAGCTAAGACAATATTTCGAAGGAAAATAAAAAGTCAGCTGACGTAACGCGATTATGAATCAGCTGGTAGATCAAACGTGTAAAAAAAAGGAACATTGACATCTTGAATTCAAATTATGTTTTTCACAATCACGAGTGTGTATGTATGTAGGCGTGTGTGTTTGTGTGTGTAGGGGGAGGGAGTAGTATGTTTGTTTGTGTGTGGGGGTATGTGTATGTGTGTGTGGGTAGTTGTGTGTATGTGTAGGTGTATGTGTGCCCTGGTGTATGTGTGTGTAGGTGTATGTGTAAGTGTAGGCAAGTAAGTGACGCAACCTGGAGACGGTTTTCGCAAGAGGAGCAGCATCGTGAGGCGGCCGGTCAACAGTGGTGCTGCAGAGGGAGGGGAAAATAAAATCATAGGAATTCAAAACTGTCAAGTGAGAACAATAAACAATCGTGATTGCTCAAAAAATCAATGATTTCCTCTCAGTCAAGAATTTGCCTGATGACAGCTTATATGCAACTATGAATAAATACACAAGTCAGCTGGCTGTACCCGAGGCCTTCGAGATTTGAAGACCATCCAACTAGAAAATGACGTCATCGTTCGTCGATCCACAATGATTTTGGGAAGTGAGCGCTTCGATTAGTATTTTGGTTTAATTAAACTATTAGGTTTATTTATTATTGTCTTCTATTATTTTAGTAGCATTAAAAGTTGTACTTTTTCATTTGAAAACATAAAAAGGAACCGATAATCATACATTAAAAAAAAAAAACACATCAACTTAATTCATAGTATTTTACGTAAAAACATTTATAATTCTTACAAAATATGCAAATAACTAAACACGATTTTATTTTACAAAATGTCAAAACAAAGTGATAAATAAACACAGTTTTATTTTTCATTTGAAATTTTTTTTTTAAACTAATCGCATTTTAACTACTCGAAAATTGTATTGAAACATTAAGTCTTAAGAAGTATTCAAATAAATAAATAAACTTTTATTTTACAATTACATCAAAACAAAAAATAATTTTACCATTGTATTTGAATAAGAATTAAATGAAAATTTAAAAAATGAATTAACAATTTTACTTCAGTAAACGGGAAACATGACTGCAATATGTTTCGAAGACATAACATCAAATTAAAATACATAATACCAGATTATTAATTTTGACTTAGCTGAGCAAATTTATGCTTTTAAAAAGACATGAATGCTTAGGTGCCATCCCCCAAAGTAAACGGTGCCCTACCCCCTTCAATTATGAAAACTTCACGAAAAATACCCCCAAAACATCTCCCCCATCTCCCTTAAAATTTCAAGGACACAATTATTTATAACTATAACCGTTGAAAAGCTATGACCAAAAGCTACGAAAAGCGTGACCAAAGAGCTGCGTTTTTTAATAGTTCAACGTCGAAACGTTTTCGTAGAGAGCCCCTGATGCTTCCTTGTTCCATTAATTTTACAAAGGATAGCCTAAAAATTTCAATTATAAAATTTCACGTTTCGGGGATTTTCCGGGAAGAGCCCCCGACATTCTATTGCAAACAAAGATAGACTAAAATAGACTTCAATTTTGGAAAAAAAAAAGTAAAGAAAACAAAATCGTGGGGTAACCCCTTCTTTTCCCTCTTCTCTAACGTTACCGAAAATTGTAAAATTGCGGTTTTTGACACCAATTTTGAAAATAACGCTTGGAAGAGAACTATATATAGAAATCCTTCTACCGGGAGTCTTTTCTCCTAAAGCCGATATAATAAAATAGATTAACCAATTTCAAAAAATTTCCAGGGGAATTTACCTGATCCCTCTCCTTTTCCTCGTGTCCTTCCGATGTTGTCCTGCCTTTTAGACTTTTAACTAGTGATTGCAATACCGATGTACCGAATATCGGTATTTCGATCGATTTTGAAATTTCGTAATTCCGGTATTTGCTGAGGTAAAATACCGGTATTTTTGGTATTAGCTGAAAATAATGCTGCTTATTAAATATGTACTTATATCCCAAATGTACATTTCTTTTCCCATGATACAGAACCAAAATCAGTCAAAAATTTGGCTTCAAAAGAACAAACTAATAGAATATCATTAAAGAAACGTAGCGGAAATATTGCGAAACACTTTTGTCATTATTAGATCGTGAGATGAATCGCATTTTTGTGTGCTTTTGTGCATCATGCTTTTCTTTTTTCCCTTTCCTTGATCACTCACTTTCCCTTGTGTGTTCACCCCCTGTGAAAGTTAATTTTGAGTGTAATTTTGAATGCTTTTGTCCTATGAACAATTTATTATAACCATCAATTGCAGTAGTACTTTTTTTTTGAGCTATTCGAATTGCTTATTATCCTCACTTGACCGCTATTGACGTTCCGGTTCCTTTTCCAATGTTCCCACGTAACGATCATCTCTAGTAATTCGGAACTCCAGCGCTCGAATACGCTACCTTGCGGTGATTTACAAAACTGCCGATGGAACTAAAACATTGCCACGTTTTAGTTCCATGTGTGTCTGTTGACGTAAACACAGGCAGTTTGTTCTGAGTATTTATTAACGCAATCGATGTGTCTTAGTTTGCTTTCAGCTACAGAAATTAATTCGTCCCCTAAGAGTATTCTCGAGCTTCTCAAAGTAATGTTAGTTTTCCTTATTTCTTTCAAAAAGTAGTAAATGGTGGACGCGTAAACAAGAAAACTCTGGATTAACAAAATTGGATAACGTTATACCAGGTAAAATTTTTTATTGTTTTGTATGAATTTGTAAGAATATGAGTTTTTTTTTAATCTTAAATTAATTTAACTAATCATATTTTACAGCAGCATTTAGTTGGAATGGACAGTATGCAAAATATTTTCTTGGATTTATTATCGTAGAACAAAATGAAAAATGTTTAACCTAGAAAGAATTTACTTTATTCCTTTTATTCTCAGCTGAAAGGTTTCGCCAAATTTGTTTAGGGTTATAATTTTGGTATTGTGCGAGCAAAGTAGCCTTGGCGAGATTTCGCGTTTTTAGTTAAACCATTTTTAATTTTTATCATGAGTGGAATAAAATGGTAGTAAGATTACAGAATTCGATAAGTGAAAAGAAATAATGGTCAATCAACTGAAAAGAAATAATGGTCAATCAACTGAAAAGAAAACTACCACCATATATCCGTGGAATTTTGTTGATGATTTGCATAACATGACACAATTAAATCGTAACTCAGAAATTAGAAAAATCGAAACAGAAATTTTTTAAATGAACCGATTCGGGAATTCGAGAGAAATAACTCAGCTACAAATGGAAAAAAAAAAAAAAAATAAGCGCTAGCCAAGCAAGGCAAAGAAGTATCATCTTCTTTCGATAATAATTTGTAATGTTATATTGAATTTTCTAGCATTAATTGTTGTTCTTGTCAGGCCACAATTATTATTTAGTTTTATCAAGAATTGATAAATATCGAATTCAACATCATGGAAATAGCTGCTTAGAACTACGAACTACGTAGTTTGCATTAATCTTTGACGTTTAGTAATGCTTCTTGAATTCTCATTTCTTTCTACGTGGGTCAGAATATCCACAAGACTTTGAAAATTAATTTAAAAAGAATAAAGCGAAAAAATCATACGTACGAACAAAAATCACAACACTTTTAGCATTTTCTTCGTTACCATGTGCGTTTGTTTTAGTTTTCAATTCCGCCATTAGACAGTGACTTCAGTGCCCCCTACAGTTCGTTGGAGTTGCGAATATGTAAGGCAACCCCTCATCCATATTTGTAATGTATTTCAATTGTTAAATATATTTATTTATTTAATTTTGCTCACATACTGCCGAATGGCAACACCTCATTGTTGAAAAATAAAAGACGCACGAGATCGTGTTCGATTCGGAACTCCAGCGCTCGAATACGCTACCTTGCGGTGATTTATAAAACTGCGAATGCAACTAAAACATTGCCACGTTGCGCTCCATGTGTATCTGTTGACGTAAACGCGGTCAGTTTGTTCTGAGTAACGCATTCAACATGTTTAAGAACGCCTTCAACAACAGAAATTAATTCGTCCCTTAGTAGTATTCTCGAGCTTCTCAAAATAATGTTAGTTTTCCTTATTTCTTTCAAAAAAGTATTAAATGGTGGAAGCGTAAACAAGAAAACTCTGGATTAACAAAATTGGATAACGTTATACCAGGTAAAATTTTTTATTGTTTTGTATGAATTTGTAAGAATATGAGTTTTTTTTAATCTTAAATTAATTTAACTAATCATATATTACAGCAGCATTTAGTTGGAATGGACAGTATGCAAAATATTTTCTTGAATTTATTATCGTAGAACAAAATGAAAAATGTTTAACCGAGAAAGAATTTACTTTATTCCTTTTATTCTCAGCTGAAAGGTTTCGCCAAATTTGTTTAGGGTTATAGTTTTGGAATTGTGCGAGCAAAGTAGCCTTGGCGAGATTTCGCGTTTTTAGTTAAACCATTTTTAATTTTTATCATGAGTGGAATAAAATGATAGTAAGATTACAGAATTCGATAAGTAAAAAGAAATAATGGTCAATCAACTGAAAAGAAAACTACCACCATATATAAACTGTGAGTACACATTTTATTTATTTTGTTCTGAGTGAATTTGAATAAATATCAGTTTTTCAATTCGATGAAGAAAAAAAAACGAACTTAACAACATTGACTGGACACTTTTCCTTAACCTAATTCCACATAAATGATTTAAATAACCTTTGTTACTACAGTATCCTACTGAAATAGAAAGTCTGCAAATAAATTTTCTTGAAAATATTTATCGCAGAACAGATTGAAAAATCCAGAAAGAACGTTAAGAATTTGAACAATAAAAAATAAAAGTTCGCCAAAAATCTGTTTATATGGTTTTAAAATTGTGTGAAAGAATAATGTATCTTGACAAGATTTCGCATATCAGGTAAATCATTTCCATGACGAATGAATTAAATGCATGATTTCTTTAGATATCCAATCATATAGTCATAGAAATAAATTATCTAGTGTTAAACGTTACTCTTGACAGTCTGCCACGTATGTGCACTATGTGACAAAAATGTCAACAAATGCCAAAATGTCACGAAACTGAACTTAATATGTACTAATGAATAGAAAAAACGGTACAAAATGAAAATACCGTTCGAAGCGAACCAAAAATTTATGAATTCCGAATTCAACATCGTGAAAATGGCTGCTTCAGAACAACTTACTGTGTGTTCTGCATTAATTGTTTACTTTCGTAATACTTTTTGGTTTCTAATCTCTTTCTATATGGGTCAGAAAAACCAAAAGACTTTGAAAAATCTTTTCAAATGAATAAAGCGAAAAAATAATACATAACAACAAAAATCACAACACTTTTAGCATTTTCTTCGTTACCACATGCGTTTGTTTTAGTTTTTAATTCCGCCATTAGACAGTGACTGCAGTGCCCCCTATAGTTCGTTGGAGTTGCGAATAGATTTTTAATTTAATTGAGCGACGACTTCTTGGGGTGTTATTCGCAACTCCAATAAAGTATAGGGGACGCTGCCGCCACTATCTAATGGCGGATGAAAAAGGTAAAACAAACAAATGCCGTAACTTATAATTTGCTTTGACGCTTAGTGAATAACATTAATTTTTCATCGTTTTTGTATGAAGCATTCTTTTCTATTGTTCTGAAATTACATTACACAATAAACTGTTTGAAGCCTGTAATATACGCCAAAGAAAACACGTGGAATGGAATGCTTTACCTTTTTCGATAGTATTGTTAATCACCGCAAGGTAGCGTATTCGAGCTCTGGAGTTGCGAATAACGTTATGTGTGATGTTAATAAAGGTTGATTGATTTTTATAATATAATCAGGCCCGCGCCAAACCTGATCTGCGCCATCGTGCAAATATCTTTTGAGCGCCTTTATGCAGTGGCGTTCGACCAAAGTATAGTTAACACCTGGAATGAGGTTTTCTAGACAAATATGACGTATCTTACAGGCGTCAAATCACTTCTTTGAAATTAAAGCGAAGGGTTCCGAATGGTTTCAACTCTAGCAGACCATCTTGTATCGTGTCAGTCAGAGATTCAATAGTTAAAGATCACCGAAAAACGTGTTTGTTGATGTGCGATATATTTTTTGGTTGAAAAGTAGCCTTTCTTTTTAAGAATTTTCTATTAAAGCATATTATGCATTGAGTAGCTGAAATGTGGTTCTAGCAGAAGAAAATTATGAACTTTCATTAAATAAACATATATTTAAAATATGAGCGTAACTCCGAATGTAAAATACCAGGCTTTTCCATTGAAAATCATGCAAGCACACCATTGCGCGGATTTCTCATATTGGATGTACCATCGTTACACTGGAATGATTAAAAAAGTTTGAATGTTTGAAAGAATTATTTTGCGTTTTGCTACTCTACTATTCAATGATGAAAAATGAAGATCAGCGCAATTTTTAAAGTTGCAGAGGTGATTTTGAAGAGCAGAATCTGAAACGCGTATTTCCTTGCATAACTTTGTTACTTCAATTATTTTTTAATCATTCTACAAGCGTAAAATATTTATCTTGTATGAGGAGATTACTTCCTTAGTTAATATAAACCATGATTCCCATCAATTTTTTCTGCTCTGTAAAGGCCGAAAGATGTTTCATGAGTTTCTAAGTCATCTTCTAAATAGCAAAAAAAGTCAGCTTGTCTGAAAATGCGTCGAATTTCAAACATTAGTGAGAAGCGCGATATTTTTTTTTCCTTTTTAATGATCATTCATTTACGATTTATGTGATTGAATTTATCCGCCCTCCCTTTTTTATAGTTATGCTCAAAAAAGTTTGGAGCGCGACTGCCCCACTCGTCTCCCCCCTCATTTTCCACCCCTGGTTGAGAACCAGCACTGTTTATTTAACTTTTTTAATTTACAGAGGTGGGCCAAAATATTCTTTTACCGAATGGGCCAAAGTCAACCCGTCCGTCCCTGAAAATAATTGACATTGGGACATTGGAAATGATAGAAAATTGAATGAAAAAAATGTAGAAATTATTCCTCCACAATGTGATACACAATGTCACAATCGAAAATGTTCAGCGTAAACATAAATAAAACATTTTCTTGTAGCATTTTGTATCAAAGAAGCGGAACTTGTCACTTTTATAAATTCTATGAAGTTCGTAAGGGCTGCATGTGATTCCTTAGTAAAGCAGTTTTTCATTATTTTCACGCTGGGATTGGGCGGAAATTGCGCACTTTACGCCGCGGGGCCCGAGCAGCATAAGCCATTCTGGGAAATGTTTCGGTGAAGCAAAAAGAAAATTTGATTACAGTAGAAGAAAAGTAAGTAGTCTTTGCTTTCCACTAGCTACGTATAAAGGACACATAATTTGCTCACACAAAATTTTATCTTCTTATAATTCATGGTAGGGGGATTATAGTTTTAAGAAAATTATGGAATAGTAATGATGTTCAAAATTTCATTCCTAAACGTTTTACTTATAGGTATTTAGGGAGTAAACTATTGATTCACATCAAAAATTCCAATAATGGGGAAATTAAATTAAATTGGAGTAAAAGGAAGCCATGTGATGCATACATCAGCTCGTTTTAAAATAGGATCGTCCATATTGTCCTGCACAGTGTTTTGTCTCATTTCTTCAAAAATCAAATTTTCCGATCATTTGTTTTGCGATTGTGAAAGAACTATTGAAGCTACAGACTTCGTTTTGGGCTTGAATGAAAGCCAATTAAATTTTCTGTAATAGTATATCTATTTTTTTTCATTTAGAGTGGGAATTCATGTCCATATTTGGCGTGGAATGTGATCAAAGCTTAATTTTTTTTTATTCTTCGCCAAAAATGGCCAATTTTTGAAGTAAAATATCTCCTAAACTGTTGATCATACAGAATGCCACTTGAGCTTAATAGTTCAAAACTTAATGTGCTTTAAAATGGGTATTCACATTTAATGTTGAAAGTTGGATAGTTTAGGAGTTAGAAAGGAAAAAAAAAAAAAGAACGAAAATTTCGCTGTTTTTCGCGAATTACGCAGCGAGCACAGGTTTTTGAAAACTGCAAACGTAGATTAACACTACCCTAACTGACCCAAACAACATATTGAAAAAATCAGAATTACCTTCGAATTTTGCGAATTTAATGTCTAATATGACTGGACTATAATTTGAGTTCGTTTAGTTTGGATTGCTTTGTAGCTATTATATTCGTTGGTTACCTTGTCAGCCCACAACAGGGGTCAAAGGTTGTTACCCCCAAGCATGTGTCTGCATTTCCATTGTTAACCATGTCGGTATTAAAATTGTAACAGTGTCGGAACCGAGAAATAATTTACTTTATTCCTTTTATTCTCAGCTGAAAGGTTTCGCCAAATTTGTTTAGGGTTATAGTTTTGGAATTGTGCGAGCAAAGTAGCCTTGGCGAGATTTCGCGTTTTTAGTTAAACCATTTTTAATTTTTATCATGAGTGGAATAAAATGATAGTAAGATTACAGAATTCGATAAGTAAAAAGAAATAATGGTCAATCAACTGAAAAGAAAACTACCACCATATATAAACTGTGAGTACACATTTTATTTATTTTGTTCTGAGTGAATTTGAATAAATATCAGTTTTTCAATTCGATGAAGAAAAAAAAACGAACTTAACAACATTGACTGGACACTTTTCCTTAACCTAATTCCACATAAATGATTTAAATAACCTTTGTTACTACAGTATCCTACTGAAATAGAAAGTCTGCAAATAAATTTTCTTGAAAATATTTATCGCAGAACAGATTGAAAAATCCAGAAAGAACGTTAAGAATTTGAACAATAAAAAATAAAAGTTCGCCAAAAATCTGTTTATATGGTTTTAAAATTGTGTGAAAGAATAATGTATCTTGACAAGATTTCGCATATCAGGTAAATCATTTCCATGACGAATGAATTAAATGCATGATTTCTTTAGATATCCAATCATATAGTCATAGAAATAAATTATCTAGTGTTAAACGTTACTCTTGACAGTCTGCCACGTATGTGCACTATGTGACAAAAATGTCAACAAATGCCAAAATGTCACGAAACTGAACTTAATATGTACTAATGAATAGAAAAAACGGTACAAAATGAAAATACCGTTCGAAGCGAACCAAAAATTTATGAATTCCGAATTCAACATCGTGAAAATGGCTGCTTCAGAACAACTTACTGTGTGTTCTGCATTAATTGTTTACTTTCGTAATACTTTTTGGTTTCTAATCTCTTTCTATATGGGTCAGAAAAACCAAAAGACTTTGAAAAATCTTTTCAAATGAATAAAGCGAAAAAATAATACATAACAACAAAAATCACAACACTTTTAGCATTTTCTTCGTTACCACATGCGTTTGTTTTAGTTTTTAATTCCGCCATTAGACAGTGACTGCAGTGCCCCCTATAGTTCGTTGGAGTTGCGAATAGATTTTTAATTTAATTGAGCGACGACTTCTTGGGGTGTTATTCGCAACTCCAATAAAGTATAGGGGACGCTGCCGCCACTATCTAATGGCGGATGAAAAAGGTAAAACAAACAAATGCCGTAACTTATAATTTGCTTTGACGCTTAGTGAATAACATTAATTTTTCATCGTTTTTGTATGAAGCATTCTTTTCTATTGTTCTGAAATTACATTACACAATAAACTGTTTGAAGCCTGTAATATACGCCAAAGAAAACACGTGGAATGGAATGCTTTACCTTTTTCGATAGTATTGTTAATCACCGCAAGGTAGCGTATTCGAGCTCTGGAGTTGCGAATAACGTTATGTGTGATGTTAATAAAGGTTGATTGATTTTTATAATATAATCAGGCCCGCGCCAAACCTGATCTGCGCCATCGTGCAAATATCTTTTGAGCGCCTTTATGCAGTGGCGTTCGACCAAAGTATAGTTAACACCTGGAATGAGGTTTTCTAGACAAATATGACGTATCTTACAGGCGTCAAATCACTTCTTTGAAATTAAAGCGAAGGGTTCCGAATGGTTTCAACTCTAGCAGACCATCTTGTATCGTGTCAGTCAGAGATTCAATAGTTAAAGATCACCGAAAAACGTGTTTGTTGATGTGCGATATATTTTTTGGTTGAAAAGTAGCCTTTCTTTTTAAGAATTTTCTATTAAAGCATATTATGCATTGAGTAGCTGAAATGTGGTTCTAGCAGAAGAAAATTATGAACTTTCATTAAATAAACATATATTTAAAATATGAGCGTAACTCCGAATGTAAAATACCAGGCTTTTCCATTGAAAATCATGCAAGCACACCATTGCGCGGATTTCTCATATTGGATGTACCATCGTTACACTGGAATGATTAAAAAAGTTTGAATGTTTGAAAGAATTATTTTGCGTTTTGCTACTCTACTATTCAATGATGAAAAATGAAGATCAGCGCAATTTTTAAAGTTGCAGAGGTGATTTTGAAGAGCAGAATCTGAAACGCGTATTTCCTTGCATAACTTTGTTACTTCAATTATTTTTTAATCATTCTACAAGCGTAAAATATTTATCTTGTATGAGGAGATTACTTCCTTAGTTAATATAAACCATGATTCCCATCAATTTTTTCTGCTCTGTAAAGGCCGAAAGATGTTTCATGAGTTTCTAAGTCATCTTCTAAATAGCAAAAAAAGTCAGCTTGTCTGAAAATGCGTCGAATTTCAAACATTAGTGAGAAGCGCGATATTTTTTTTTCCTTTTTAATGATCATTCATTTACGATTTATGTGATTGAATTTATCCGCCCTCCCTTTTTTATAGTTATGCTCAAAAAAGTTTGGAGCGCGACTGCCCCACTCGTCTCCCCCCTCATTTTCCACCCCTGGTTGAGAACCAGCACTGTTTATTTAACTTTTTTAATTTACAGAGGTGGGCCAAAATATTCTTTTACCGAATGGGCCAAAGTCAACCCGTCCGTCCCTGAAAATAATTGACATTGGGACATTGGAAATGATAGAAAATTGAATGAAAAAAATGTAGAAATTATTCCTCCACAATGTGATACACAATGTCACAATCGAAAATGTTCAGCGTAAACATAAATAAAACATTTTCTTGTAGCATTTTGTATCAAAGAAGCGGAACTTGTCACTTTTATAAATTCTATGAAGTTCGTAAGGGCTGCATGTGATTCCTTAGTAAAGCAGTTTTTCATTATTTTCACGCTGGGATTGGGCGGAAATTGCGCACTTTACGCCGCGGGGCCCGAGCAGCATAAGCCATTCTGGGAAATGTTTCGGTGAAGCAAAAAGAAAATTTGATTACAGTAGAAGAAAAGTAAGTAGTCTTTGCTTTCCACTAGCTACGTATAAAGGACACATAATTTGCTCACACAAAATTTTATCTTCTTATAATTCATGGTAGGGGGATTATAGTTTTAAGAAAATTATGGAATAGTAATGATGTTCAAAATTTCATTCCTAAACGTTTTACTTATAGGTATTTAGGGAGTAAACTATTGATTCACATCAAAAATTCCAATAATGGGGAAATTAAATTAAATTGGAGTAAAAGGAAGCCATGTGATGCATACATCAGCTCGTTTTAAAATAGGATCGTCCATATTGTCCTGCACAGTGTTTTGTCTCATTTCTTCAAAAATCAAATTTTCCGATCATTTGTTTTGCGATTGTGAAAGAACTATTGAAGCTACAGACTTCGTTTTGGGCTTGAATGAAAGCCAATTAAATTTTCTGTAATAGTATATCTATTTTTTTTCATTTAGAGTGGGAATTCATGTCCATATTTGGCGTGGAATGTGATCAAAGCTTAATTTTTTTTTATTCTTCGCCAAAAATGGCCAATTTTTGAAGTAAAATATCTCCTAAACTGTTGATCATACAGAATGCCACTTGAGCTTAATAGTTCAAAACTTAATGTGCTTTAAAATGGGTATTCACATTTAATGTTGAAAGTTGGATAGTTTAGGAGTTAGAAAGGAAAAAAAAAAAAAGAACGAAAATTTCGCTGTTTTTCGCGAATTACGCAGCGAGCACAGGTTTTTGAAAACTGCAAACGTAGATTAACACTACCCTAACTG